>NC_064622.1:229056183-229359214 GCF_023898315.1 Schistocerca nitens
CGTATACTAAATAAAACTGTGTAACAATTACAAACTGAGGCTTCTACGTCCACAAACTCATTTTCGTGGAAGGCATTTTTAAATGAAGAAGGAAAGCGTAACATGAAAGAAAACTTATCAAAAGGGCAATGGTGGTTCCATGCAGCAGTGCCTATATGCAAAGTGTCGTCAGTCGCATAAATCATTTATGTTCTACTGTAAATTGAGTCTCGGTATTGTAATAGCAGAATCATGCATTCGTTGTATATTGCAGTATGCAACAAGCAACGACTTTTACCTGAAAATTAAAGGTAACAAAAATTCGTTGAGACCTGAAAATATGAATAATCAATATAATTTGTAATGTTTATTGAGTGTTTTGTTGTGTTTATCCTCAGCTCAGCAGATCCTTCCATCAGGCAATTTCGGTAATTTTTCCAGTTTAATCTGACAAACCTATCTGTATGTGCTGCACGAGATTTCCCTGAGTGACACCGTTACACTGCCATCATTGAAAGAGATATTGATCGTAGAGTGTAAAAATTCTTTGCGTACAAGGCTATTACAAATGACTGAAGCGATTTCATAAATTCACTGCAGCTATATTGTCATATTGGCACAAAAATCTACAATGACGTAGAAAAACACCATAAGTTTTGTATTGGTGTGGCCGCACTTCAGATTTGTGCCACGAGAGATCAGTAGTGAGCGGTTAGGCAAGATAGCAACAGACACCGAGAAATCGTATGTTGTGACTAAAATTCATCCACCTCGGTCTGCCGTAACACTGTAGTGACACTTCAGAACGATGTTCAACAAAAACACACCAATTGTCCTCTGAAAGGGGGAATCAACGGGTAGGTCTGCAGTGAGAGGAGAAACGGTTGACCGTGTGCGGGCGAGTTTTGCACGAAGCCCACAGAAGTTGCCGAACAAAAGAAGCACAGAGCCGAACATTCCACAACTGGCCTTTTGGAAGATCGTGAGAAAATTGCTACAAACCCTGATTCCCGATGACAAAGTCAGTCGCTTTGAATTTTCTGCGCAGTTTGCTGTATCTTATACAAGAGGATGGGTTTTGTGAGAAACTCATATTCTGTGATGAGGCAACATTTCTATGAATGGCACAGCGAACAGGCAGAACGTGCGAATCTGGAGGACAGAGAATCATCACGCTATCGTGCAACGCACTGGAGGTTCACCAAAGGTCAATGCGTTCTGTGCAGTCACAGGGTAGGATAGAGTCCATACCCTCTGTCTCCACTTGTGGCATGCTGCATTTTTTCTGCACGTTCATATACAAGACCGTTGTTGTGACTGTGCCCTCTTGTAATGTTTTGTGGTTCCTGACTGGATCAAGAGAGGGTGATATGATGGGTATGCGATTTCCTCTCACTACAACACAAAATGCACATGTAGTTAAAATAAACTTTACTACAGGATCTAGTTGATTGCTTAACTTCAATGATGTTCAGTATGAAGCTCTGTGATTGACAGCAATCAAATAATATGTACTATTTTTTTAATCTTGTCCGTGTCCGTATCACAATTATATACAATGACTAACGTTCTCTCTCAGCTACCTGAGGTGCACGGCGATGACTATCACTGTGGAAGACTAGAGCACAGTGCGACGTATTGTGGTGAAATGCGAACTGAGTCCCGATGCGACGTACTGAGGTACTGAGATTGAAAGACTGAGCTAGATCGGTCAGCGGCGGCGGTATCCAAGGGGAGATACCGGCGCGTAGCGTGATGAGGCGGGGGGGAGGGGGGGGGGGAGGGGGGCGTGTTTTGGTCTTCTCTTGTCACAGGCGCGCCTAGTTCAGCGCCTGCTATACATTTCCTAGTGCCGACCGGTGTGCTGGCGAAGACGTAGGCCAGCACAAACGCTACAAGGCGCCTGTATATGAACGTTCTGAGAAATTGGGTCATGCCTCAACTGCGACCAACAGTGTGGACTTGATCTACCAACAGGATGGTGCTCCATCCCACTTCCATCGCGATGCTCGAGAATTCTTAAACAGGAAATTGATAAACCGAAGGATCCGTGATGGTGAGCTCTATGATCATGGTCTCCACACTCTCCCGACGTAAAGTGCGATTTTTCTGTGTAGGGTTATGTGAAGGAGTCAGTCTTTACGTCTTCTCTAGCAAAAAACAAGCTGCGCCGAACGTGGGAAGAACTTCATTATCGACCTGCATAGCCAGTAACGGCGCATATGGAGAATTTGTAGTACACCCAAAAACAGCTTTGAGTTTTTCCACGTGTGTGCAAAGTCCTGTGACAATACGTCAAATAACATAGCTACAGAATATCTGTGAAATAGTTTCAAACCATTTACTTGCCCAATACTTTCAGTAAGGTGCGCCATTCTCGCTTTTATCAATGGTATAGTGTAACACACAGTCCCAGCTTTCACACCGCCGGTGTGAGTTCGGAAGCAGTCTGATTGCACTCAGATTCTAAGATATGACCATTAAATCGAAAACGATACAGACTAAGCAATGTCCACTTAACTTACAAAATGGACGAAGTTACTTTTCAGAGAATTTATAAATACAAGAGTCAGGACACAAAAAAATGTCAAAGGCCAAATTTCCAAGGAAACCTTCCAAATTATAAACACATTAAAAATCTTCTAAGAAGATGCCTTCAATAAACGCCACCTCCTGTCTGCTCTCGCTTCCGAAATCAACATCACGATGTAATGTAGAAGAATATATTTATGCAGAAATTTTCTTACCACATCATTGTGTGTACAATCTCAATGAACATTCTCGTGATATTAATAAAAATGATTTCATCGTTACTAAAATAATAAATAATTATTGTCAGTGGCAGTATTTAATGTTCTCAGCAATACCTATGGAAAAAGATAGTGAAAATCTCCATCCTTCGTTATCAATGATCCTTCTAGAATAATCCTACTGAGGTCTGTAAAAATCTGTATTATGTTGTTAAGTAATATTTGAAAAGTAGAGCTTCTATGTCATTGAAATCAATACGTGTGTTTGAATTTTTTATCTTAATATGATTCTCATCCCATATAAATGTAAGTTTTCTGCTCAGCTACAATGGATTGCAGCCAATAGCGCTATTGATCTACAATGCGGTTTATTGGTAAATTGCTGAATAATAAGTGATTAACACTGACAAACACTTTTAAATGTTGGTGCAGATAGTAAAGGTGCAGAAAAGATTTAATATACATTATTTGTTGATAGTAAAAGAATGCCTGAACCAGATTCGATAAGTGATTGCCTTATGTTAGCCGCCAGCTTAATGAAATATTGCAGCGGTAGAATGAAATTTTCACTCTACAGAGGAGTGTGCGCTGATATGAAACTTCCTGGAAGATTAAAACTGTGTGCTGGACCGAGACTCGAACTCGGGACCTTTGCCTTTCGCGGGCAAGTGCTCTACCGACTTTTTTTTCTTTTTCTTTTTTTTCTTTTTTATACTCGATCTCGGGACCTTTGCCTTTCGCGGGCAAGTGCTCTACAAACTTTTTTTTTTTCCTTTGCCTTTCGCGGGCACGTGCTCTACCACTTTTTTTTTAAGACGACGTTCTTCATAAAATAACACAATATCCTTTGAAAACGTAAAACATAAAAGGTAGCTATATTTCCGCAGCGGCCTTCTTTTGTATTTTTATGTTTTTATAACATAAATGAGTATACAGTCCCACCATCAGCAGCATTTTTTTTTTTTTTTTTGGAGCACAAGAGAAAGAAAACAAATAGGCTGCAGATTGAGAGCTATGTGTGAAAAGGATAAACATGTGTAAGGAGAAAAAAAACTTAGAAGAGGAGGAGAAAAGAGAAGTGAAATAAAATAGGAATATTTTCCGCGCCATGCTCCACTTTGGCGCGCCAGCAGAACAAAATGCATTCTATCATTGACCATTGAAGGGGAACGTGGGATCGTCCAGTCTTGGCTGGCACGGTTCGTTGAGATTCCAGCTTTGAGGCGGGTTGGTGAAAATGCTCTGTAAATAGTTCGCGAAAGTGGCCCGATAGTGTCGATGCCGGCGAAGGGTGTGGTGATGTACTTGGAGGCGTGTCCAAAAGTCCGCCGGATCGACGATGTCGTCCCGGAAGAGGTAGTTGACAGCCATGCCACCGATCCATGTGATGGCGTGCCACTTAGCCGACGGAAAGTAGGTCGTGTCGGGATATATCATCATAGTGGGAGAAACGTGATGTGGTGGTACTCGGAGGTAGAAAGCCACAATCTTCTGTACGAGGGTCCAGACGGCTGCTGCTGGCCCACACTCAAAACGATGTAAATCTGTATCTTCGACATTGCACTTGAGGCACAGGGGTGAGTCCACCAGTGCGATGCGATGCAGTTTCTGTCTTGTAGTATACTTGCCGTTGACTAGAAGGTACCACAGAGAGGTGGTGTCAGTGGTGTGATATGGTTGGTGGATCGTTTTCCAAACTGTAGGCCATGAAACCTGGGGGTGACGTGTTTCGACGGGGTTGCGGGGTGGAGACTTTCGGGGAAGGCGGTAGATGTCCCGGGTGGTCGTCTTCCTGGTCCTGGGGAGCTCGGTGCGTATGTAGCTGTACTCCAAAAAGAAACGGCCGATATGTGACATCGGAGGTGGGATGTGTGCCAAAGACGTCGGTGGTCGTCTCGAAACAGGTGCGAGCTCGGTGGTCAACATTCCAGTAAAACTAGCATTTTGGCTTTTCCATAACCGGAGCATAGTATTGGTGTAAAGTGCTGTAGTCCTGGCTCTCACATTAACCAGATCGAGGCCACCATCCCGCTTCGGTAAGGTGAGAGCTTCATACTGGTCTTTGAAGATGTGTCCAGAACAAATGAAATAGCCGAATGCCGCCTGTAACCTGGCCGCCATTGTCGCAGTGATGGGCAGAATCTGCGCTATATGGGGTATCCGAGCTGCCAGATGGGTATTGACGAAGGTGACTCTCTGGCACATATTCAGCGGGCGTAGTATGTGATTTTGTATGTTGGCCCGGATGCGTTGCAGCAGCGGCCGAAAATTGATCGCCGAGGTGCGGCGAATGTCTCGCGTGTACACCAATCCGAGACAACGAAGGGTGTCCACCAGTTGAAATGGAACTACGTTGTCTGCGGGAAGGCCGCGGCCGATCTTCATGGCGCATGATTTTGCCACGTTCATAACGCTCCCTGCCCCTGCACTGTAACGGGTAATCCACTGCATCGCAGCTTGTACGTCAGCCGCTGAACGTACGACGAGGGCCAAGTCGTCCGCGGAAGCTCGGCAGCGGAACATATGATCCCGGAGTGGAATACCTGTCAAACATCGCCGTAATCCGCAAATGAGTGGTTCCATCGCAATGGCATAAAGCACCGTCGACAAAGGGCAACCCTGCCGTACTGAACGTTCAATCTGTATAGGTTCTGTAAGTCTGCCGTTGACGAGAAGTCTGGACGTTGCTCCACGAAGGAGCCGCATAATCACTTGCGTGAACGTCGGGGGAATTGCCATTCGGTCCATCATGCGTGAGGAATGCATGATTGACGCGGTCAAACGCTTGTTTGAAGTCGATGGAGATTAAAGCGCCTGGCAGTCGCGAGTGTGTTGCCACAGCGATCACATCTCGATATTCACTGAGGGCTGTCTGCATATTACGATCGCCGCCTAAGGATGTTTGTTCGTGGGAAACAATGTCCCGTAAGACACGTTTGAGTCGCACTGCTAGAAGGCGTATGAAAATCTTGAAGTCCGAATTGAGTAACGTGATCGGCCGATAACTGTCGAGTCGTGTTCCTCCTGCGGGTTTCGGGACTGGTACAAGTAAGCCTTCCATGAATATTGGTGGCGGGTTCGCCGCGCCGGACCAAAGTTCCCAGTACATGTCCCTCCATCGTGGCATCATCAAATCTTGGAAGGTTCTGTAAAATTCGAGAGGTAAACCATCCGGGCCGGGAGATCGATTCAGAGACCACTTGGCCACAGCGCCTTGGACGTCGTCGGTGGTCACTTCAGCAGTCAGGAGGGTTGCAGCTGCTGCGTTTAGAGTACCAAGTGTCTCCTGGTCAACCTCAGCAAAGGCCTCTGCACCGGCAGGTACTTCTTGATAGAAAAGTCTATAGTGCGTTGTGAATGCATCCGCAATGGTAGCTTGCGAAGTCAGCCGTCGTCCATCAGGTAAGTCTAAAGTTGTCATTAAAGCCTGTCGGCGTCGACGAACGTTTTGAACAATATGATGCATAGAAGGTTCTTCACCGTTAATCCTGTCTTGGCTGCGGGCTCGGACAATGGCTCCCTCTAGACGGCATCTGGTCAAGGATAAAATCTTTGCCTTGTGGCGTTGAGCTTCTTTGAGGCGATCCGGGGATGGAGGATGATCCATGAGTTCACGTAGAGCGCTATAGTAGAAATCAGTTGTATGGTGATTCCACCTGGCTTTGGCTCTACCATAGTGTGTCAATGTGCGTCGGATGGCCGGTTTGGCGCACAGCAACCACCACTGCAGTGTGGTCTCGTAACGCATAATGCGTTGAACACAGGTGTGCCACGTGTCGGTGACCTGTTGTCGACATTCAGGGTCCCGCAGTAGCGCGACATTGAGTTTCCAAGGTCCTGCACTGCGCCATATAGATTGTCGACGTAGGTTCATGGTACAGATATAGATGTCATGATCCGAAAAGGCAGACGGCCAACGTTCCGCGTCGAGGAGAACTGATTTTAGAGCGTTAGAGATGTATATTCTATCAAGTCGGCTGGGGAGTGGCTCGTGATGTGTGTATACCCCGGGCGGTCGCCGTGTACCACTCGCGAAGTGTCGAGGAGACGAAGGCGGCGGACGAGGAAGCGAAGTGGTGAAATGGGGGTATTGGTCTGTGCGCTCGAGAACACAGTTGAAATCTCCACCTACGATGAGATGATCGTATCGACCGAGGAATAAAGGCGTGATATCTTCTGCGTAGAACTGAGAGCGATCCCTCCGTTTATCAGTGCCCGATGGGGCGTAGAGATTTATGATTTTGAGTCCTTCAACTGTTATGGCCACCCCTCGCGCTGTTGGGAGGTATGCGACATCGGAAACTGCAATTCCTTCTCGGAGGAGGATGGCTGCGCCTGTGTGTTCCATAGCTGCAGAGGCGGCGTACGTCTCATATCCATAACACCCAGTCCAAGTCGCTGTCCTCAGTTCTTGTAACAGGGCGATGTCGATGTCCGCTGCTCTTAGCGTGTCAAGGAGCAGTTGAAGTTTAGCGTGGGAGCCGATATTATTAGTATTGATAGTAGCTATTCGGTACGCCTGATGGGAGATCCGTGCTGCCGATAGGTTCGTAGCTGGTGAAGATTGCTGTGGTGGATGCTGGAAGTCCATAGAAGTCGCAGGAGTCGCCGTAGGAACTTCCCCCCATTTTAGTTTTGGTCTAACGGAGAAACAGATCTCATTTCCGCATCAGATGGAGGTGGGAAATCCGTGTCATCCGCCCATGAAAGGTGTCCGACAGGTTTGACATCGGCGAGAGGTGGCAGCGCTGGCCGAGTCGGCTCAATGGCGTCGGTGATAACAGGCGTGCTATGTTCCATGGCTTCTGCGCGCGGGGCTTGCGCACGATCTCTGTTGGACGGTTCACCGTCTTGTGGATGACGCGTTTCCGTGGCAGAGGAGAAAGTGTTATCGTGTTCTCCGTCGGAGTGATGTGGCATCTCTTCGTCCTGCGGAGGGGGCTCAATGGTCGAGTCTGATGTCTTGCGGCGTTTTTTTCGTCGTTTGGGCGACTTCTGCTTCCGGCAATGAGTTTCGGTGTCGGAGGAAGGAAGAGATTCACATCGTTCCGGTACAAAAGCCGCGGGTGCTATGATGCGGTCTTCATTCTCCAGAACACTCTCATTGGTATCCTTGTGATCTTCTAGCGTGGGTGTGTCCGGCTGTTGGACATGTTCACGGGCGGCATCGCCAGTGTCAAGGTGCTGGGACGCCTCCGGGTGTATCGGACCAGAGAGACGCTCATGAACGGCGCCTTGTGAAGGCTGGACGTGCAGTGTCGCCGCATAGGTGACTGGAAGGGTGGTCGTGGTTCTGTCGGTGTTCGTATCGTCGAGCCTTAGTTGTGTGATGCGGCGTTGCAGGCATTCATTACGGACGTGGCCTTCTTTGCCACAACCGGAACATGTTCGAGGTTGTCGGTCGTAAATGCCCACCGCACGGCAGCCGCCGATAGAAATGTACGATGGAACGTGCCGTTAGAGATCGATTCGGACTTTTCTCACACCATTAAGCACCGGATACGTCGTAAGCTGTGCCCAAGTCTCGGCTACGTGGCTCTGGACTTTTCCGAACGGGCTTAGCGCCGCGATGACTTCATCTTCATTCACCTCGAAAGGCAGTTCGAATACACGGATCGTCCGAAGGCCAAGTCCTGCATGGTCGACATCCACAGGCCCGATGTTTCCGTCGGAGTGCCGAAAGTTTAGTCCATGTCGCGTCCTTTGAATGATCTCGTTGCAGGCAGCGTCGGAAGTCATCTTAACATAAACGACGCTGCTAATATTCGATAGGTGTATGCCGATGAGTTCGTCACGCGGGATCTTCACGTCTTCGCGTAGGAATCGTTCGACGGCCAGTGCTTTGGGTCGTGCGTATTCGTTTGAGAAGGTGAACTTAAGAGTGTTCTTCCTGTAAGAGTTGGCCATTACAGCTTGTTCGACTGAGAAGCGCTGTGATGAAGAAGTAAACAAAACACTCCACGCGCGCAGCGGCGTGGACGGCCGAGCGCGGTGCGCACTGCTGCCCTGCCGAACGCAGACATTCACGCCCCGTCCTCACAGCTCTAATTCCGCCAGTACCTCGCCTCCTACCTTCCAAACTTAACAGAAGCTCTCCTGCGAACCCTGCAGAACTAGCACTCCTGGAAGAAAGGATATTGCGGAGACATGGCTTGGCCATAGCCTGGCTTTCGGCGGTGGCGCGGCACGAACGTGTTGTCCCGGCCGCGGGCGCGCGTGGACGAGGAAGTGTTTACACCGCCGGTACTCGCGCGTGTTGTCTGACTCGATCGCCATGGCACACAATTTTCGAAAGATTGGTTCAAATGGCTCTGAGCACTATGGGACTTAACATCTGAGGTCATTAGTCCCCTAGAACTTAGAACTACTTAAACCTAACTAACCTAAGGACATCACACACAGCCATGCCCGAGGCAGGATTCGAACCCGCGACTGTAGTGGTCGCGCAGTTCCAGACTGTAGCGCCTAGAACCGCTCGGCCACATCGGCCGGCAATTTTCGAAAGACTCCGATCCAGTTAACGTTCGACAACGAATATGCCAGACCCAAAGCTTTCGAAATAGAGCGTTTTTTGAGGGAAGAAGTTCGTTTACCTACTGCAGACATAATTGGAATACACCTGTCCTTTGTAAGCAGTACAATGTACGTAAAGATGACCGATTAAGCTGCGTGTGAAAGAACTCTCTCCGCTGCTCAAAGAGGATTTAAATTTCGACACTCCGATGGACATATCAGCGATGTAACAGTAGCTCCTTCAGGATTGGGTGTGAAGGTCATTCGGATCTTTGAATTGCCGTTTGAGGTGCCAGAATCGATGGTTACTGAATCGCTGCGACCATATGGAACGGTACTTAGTCATACGCCTGAACGCTGGGCAAGTTTTAGCACCTATCCTGTGCTCAACGGCGTCCGACAGGTGCGGATCGTCCTTATTAAACATATCCCTTCTTATTTATACATTGGAGGATGTCGAGCTATTGTGATTTATTATGGCCAGCCACGCACCTGTTCTGGCTGTGGTGGAGAAGGACATATCCGCTCAGAGTGACTTCAACGCCGCGTCGTGCAGCTGCCACACGGAGAAGCGTCACGGCGAGAAGTTCCCACGCAACTGCCGATGACATACGTGTCGGTGGCTCACCGGGAGGTGTTGCCAAGTTCGGAGCGTGACAAGGACGTGTTTATGCAAGAGCAGCCCGAGTTACGGGAGCATGGAGGTGACTCGGAGACTGTTCCTAGACCCACGTCCAGTCAGATGAGGGAGGAACCCTCCGAAAACTCACATGTAGCACGCGGCGTGGAAGTAGAGGTCGAGACAGTGGCGCCGGCAACGGACCAACGAACGATCGACGAACACATTGAGGCAACAATGGGCAGGCAAAAAGCGTCGCCATAGTTCGGGTGACACGTCCCCCCCCCCCTCCCTAGCCTACGGGACACGGAAGTTATCCTAGCCGAAGAACTGTCTGACACGGAACACGTGCCTTTAGAGGACGCTGACAGGATTCCGTCAGATGGTGACCGGATGTCCTGCCTTTCAGATGGTCCCTCTTCATTGACACCGACAGATCCAGCGCTGCCGACGAAGGAGTCACGGACGCCAATGTCCCGGCAGCCACATCGAAATACATCAGAGGACGTTTCTCGGATTGATGACCACTGCGACTGGGCGGAACCAGTCGAAGACATACAGGAATTGCCACCCCCAAATGATGACAACTAACTTACAGGATGCACACCACGGAACGACAACAACGGAGGGCAACCCGTTGGCGGGCACCCCTTTGAGCACGAATAGTTGACTAAAGCCCTTGGAGTTCTCATGACACGAGCATGACAACGACAACGGACCAAGCATATAAGGTGGGCACAGTGAACATTAACACCTCACGTTCGCTTGCAAAGATGCAACTTCTCCGGGGCATGATTTAGGCCACAGACGTTGATATTCTGCTGATGCAGGAAACCTACAACGCTGCTTTTCCCGACGTGCATGGATACAACACTTATATAGCGCCGACTCCAGATGGAGGACGTGGCACAGCGATACTAGTCCGGGAAGGGATTCCGATGTGTGACCTCGATTACCTTCCTTCGGCTCGGGGTTTGGCTATCACCGTGAACGGCATTCGTATCATCAACATCTATGCACCCTCCGGATCTGCAATCGACAGGCGCGTGCACGATTCCACTCGGAGGAGATTGTTCCCCTATTCCATGGGAGGTATGACCACAACTTGGTAGGGGGAGATTTTAACGGTGTACTCGCACCGAAGGATCAAACTCCTGATTTCAGCTCCTGCCACGCTTTGAACACGATCTGCCGGGACATGGCCCTCATGGACACATGGGAAAAGATCCATGGGCAGCGAGAGGGCTACACGTATTTTACTAGCCACTCGGCGAGCAGGCTGGATCGGATTTATGTTTCTGACAGATTACGGCATCACGTGTTGGCTGCTGAACGTTGGCCCACAGCTTTTACGGAACACCTTGCATACTTATGCACGTTAACCTTCCCACGGCAGCAGGTCTGGTGGAGTCGTAGTTCCTGGAAACTTAATTCATCCTTATTGGTGGATCTCGAATGTCGCTAGCGGATCGAAGAAACATGGCAGACATGCACTCACCATCTGCCGCTGCACCGTACAGTTCTTTCCTGGTGGCTACAATGTGCAAAACCGGCGATACGAAGAGCTCGCATAACGTATGGCAAGGAAAAATCGACATGGCTCCGAGATACACTTGATTACTACTACAGGGTGCTCCGCAGCCTGTCCTCCAAGGCCCCATCACCCGACTGTCAAGCGGAAGTCCATCGCATTCAGGCCTGCATTTTATCGATCACGAGACGTCGACTGGAGGGACTTTTGATCGGTGCTTGGACAACGTCGATGGAGAACGTATTAGCATGCATCATGTGTCCAAGGGACATGCGCATAATCGCCTAGCCCTGATCACAGTGCTCCATGATGACGATGGTCGGCCCTTGACGTCACAACAGGACATTGCTGCTGAGTTTCTGGAGCATTCCCGCCTCCTTTTCACTGGGACGCCGACGGACAATCGGACAGGAGAAGAAATTTTGCGAGAGATGCAAACGGAGGTGGATGGTCCGGATGCAGAGGCGCTATTGGAACCCCTAACGAAAGATGACATCCGGGACGCACTCACGAAGGGTGCGGTGCGTAAATCTCCTGGGCCAGATGGGTTGACATCCGAATTTTATCGCACATTTACGGATTTAATGATATCCCAGTTGCTTGTTGTTGTTGTGGTCTTCAGTCCTGAGACTGGTTTGCTGCAGCTCTCCACGCTACTCTATCCTGTGCAAGTTTCTTCATCTCCCAGTACTTACTGCAACCTACATCCTTCTGAATCTGCTTAGCGTATTCATCTCTTGGTCTCCCTCTACGATATTTACCCTCCACGCTGCCCTCCAATACTAAACTGGTGATCCCTTGATGCCTCAGAACATGTCTACCAACCGATCCCTTCTTCTAGTCAAGTTGTGCCACAGACTTCTCTTCTCCCCAATCCTATTCAATACTTCCTCATTATTTATGTGAACCACCCATCTAATCTTCAGCATTCTTCTGTAGCACCACATTTCGAAAGCTTCTATTCTCTTCTTGTCCAAACTATTTATCGTCCATGTTTCACTTCCATACATGGCTACACTCCATACAAATACTTTCAGAAACGACTTCCTGACACTTAAACCTATACTCGATGTTAACAAATTTCTCTTCTTCAGAAACGATTTCCTTGCCATTGCCAGTCTACATTTTATATCCCCTTTACTTCGACCATCATCAGTTATTTTGCTCCCCAAATAGCAAAACTCCTTTACTACTTTAAGTGTCTCATTTCCTAATCTAATTCCCTCAGCATCACCCGACTTAATTCGACTACATTCCATTGTCCTTGTTTTGCTTTTGTTGATGTTCATCTTATATCCTCCTTTCAAGACACTATCCATTCCGTTCAACTGCTCTTCCAAGTCCTTTGCTGTCTCTGACAGAATTACAATGTCATCGGCGAACCTCAAAGTTTTTATTTCTTCTCCATGGATTTTAATACCTACTCCGAATTTTTCTTTTGTTTCCTTCACTGCTTGCTCAATATAGAGACTGAATAACATCGGGGAGAGGCTACAACCCTGTCTCACAACAACCCTGTCTCACTCCCTTCCCAACCACTGCTTCCCTTTCATGCCCCTCAACTCTTATAACTGCCAACTGGTTTCTGTACAAATTGTAAATAACTTTTCGCTCCCTGTATTTTACCCCTGACACCTTTAGAATTTGAAAGAGAGTATTCCAGTCAACATTGTCAAAAGCTTTCTCTAAGTCTACAAATGCTAGAAAAGTAGGTTTGCCTTTCCTTGATCTAGCTTCTAAGATAAGTCGTAGGGTCAGTATTGTCTCACGTGTTCCGATATTTCTACGGAATCCAAACTTATATTCCCCGAGGTCGGCTTCTACTAGTTTTTCCATTCGCCTGTAAAGAATACGCGTTAGTATTTTGCAGCCGTGACTTATTAAACTGATAGTTCGGTAATTTTCACATCTGTCAACACGTGCTTTCTTTCGGATTGGAATTATTATATTCTTCTTGAAGTCTGAGGTTATTTCGCCTGTCTCATACATCTTGCCCACCAGATGGTAGAGTTTTGTCAGGACTGGCTCTCCCAAGGCTGTCAGTAGTTCTAATGGAATGTTGTCTACTCCCGGGGCCTTGTTTCGACTCAGGTCTCTCAGTGCTCTATCAAACTCTTCACGCAGTATCATATCTCCCATTTCATCTTCATCTACATCCTCTTCCATTTCCATAATATTGTCCTCAAGTACATCGCCCTTGTATAAACCCTCTATATACTCCTTCCACCTTTCTGCTTTCCCTTCTTTGGTTAGAACTGGGTTTCCATCTGAGCTCTTGATATTCATACAAGTGGTTCCCTTTCCTCCAAAGGTCTCTTTAATTTTCCTGTAGGCAGTATCGATCTTACCCCTAGTGAGATAAGCCTCTACGTCCTTACATTCGTTCTCTAGCCATCCCTGCTTAGCCGTTTTGCACTTCCTGTCGATTTCATTTTTGAGACGATTGTACTCCTTTTTGCCTGCTTCATTTACTGCATTTTTATATTTCCTCCTTTCATCAATTAAATTCAATATTTCTTCTGTTACCCAAGGATTTCTACTAGCCCTCGTCTTTTTACCTACTTGATCCTCTGCTGACTTCACTACTTCATCCTATCAATTGTTCCTTTATGCTCTCCCTGAAACTCTGTACAACCTCTGGTTCTTTCAGAGTATCCAGGTCCCATCTTCTTAAATTCCCGCCTTTTTGCAGTTTCTTCAGTTTTAATCTACAGTTCATAACCAATAGATTGTGGTCAGAGTCCACCTCTGCCCTGGAATTTTCTTACAATTTAAAACCTGGTTCCTAAATCTCTGTCTTACCATTATCTAATCTATCTGAAAACTGTCAGTAACTCCAGGCTTCTTCCATGTATACAACCTTCTTTTATGATTATTGAACCAAGTGTTAGCTATTATTAAGTAGTGCTCTGTGCAAAATTCTACCAGGCAGCTTCCTCTTTCGTTTCTTATCCCCAATCCATATTCACCTACTACGTTTCCTTATCTCCCTTTTCCTACTGACGAATTCCAGTCACCCATGACTATTAAATTTTCGTCTCCCTTCACTATCTGAATAATTTCTTTTATTTCATCATACATTTCTTCAATTTCTTCGTCATCTGCAGAGCTTGTAGGCATATAAACTTGTACTACTGCGGTAGGCGTGGGTTTCGTATCTATCTTGGCCACAATAATGCGTTCACTATGCTGTTTGTAGTAGCTTACCCGCATTCCTATTTTCCTATTCTTTATTAAACTAACTCCTGCATTACCCCTATTTGATTTTGTGTTTATAACCTTGTAGTCATCTCACCAGAAGTCTTGGTCCTCCTGCCACCGAACTCCACTAATTCCCACTATATCTAACTTTGACCTATCCATTTCCCTTTTTAAATTTTCTAACCTACCTGCCCGATTAAGGGATCTGACATTCCACGCTCCGAACCGTAGATCGCCAGTTTTCTTTCTCCTGATAACGAAATCCTCTTGAGTAGTCCCCGCCCGGAAATCCGAAAGCGGGACTATTTTACCTTCGGAATGTTTTACCCAAGAGGACGCCATCATCATTTAACCATACAGTAAAGCTGCATGCCCTTGGGAAAAATTACGGCCGTAGTTTCCCCTTGCTTTCAGCGGTTCGCAGTACCAGCACAGCAAGGCCGTTTTGGTTAGTGTTACAAGGCGAGATCAGTCCATCATCCAGACTGTTGCCCCTGCAACTACTGAAAAGGCTGCTGCCCCTCTTCAGGAACCACCCAGTTGGTATTCATGTGTAATGAGTTATTGAGGCCTGACACGGACGTTCCGTCGTAGTTCACGGCGGGACTGCTTATACAAATACCGAAATCGACAGCGAGTGTCAGCGTCCATCAATTTAGACCGCTCACGATGCTCAATACTCATTATAAGATCTTTGCGCGAATGTTGGCGGCCAGGCTCAAGACTTTAATATCCAAGACCAGGCTTGTCTAGGGGTTCGGAGCAACATACATTCTATCCTACGCGAATACCGTGACGTAATTTCCCTGACGGACGCTAGTCGCGGCGTTCGTATCGGTGGATTTTGATCGTGCCTTTGACAGGATCAACCTTGATTTCCTTGACTCGACCATGCGACGCTTGGCGATACCACAGGATTTTATTACCGTCCTCATGCGCCTCCTTCGCGGCGCTTCTTCCACGGGGAGAGTAATGGCAGGGAGGTAGGAACGATTCCTGTTTGCAGCTCAGTTAGGCAAGGATGTCCCTTGTCGATGATACTGTTTACAATAGCGCTCGAACCATTGATGCAGACTCTTAGACGGACTCTAACAGGCGTCCGACTCCGTGCGAGCTCCTTCTCGTGTCGTGCATATGCCGACGACTTGATGATACTCGTCTGGTCGGAGAACGAAGTAAGTAAGGTGGTTACCCTTCTTACTACGTACGGAGTAGCTGCGGGAAGCAGGGTCAACATGAAAAAAACCAAGATCATGCACATCGGTCGAGGGCTGGACGCTCTGCACAGTCCGTTTACGACGGTGGACATCTTGAGATGCTTAGGTGTATTATTCACCAGATCGCTACGGCAATCAGCGGCGGCGAGCTATCGGCGTCTCCTCCACCATGTCCGACTGCACATACGCAGCAATTCACTCCGGACGCACGACCTGCTCCAGAGGGTGGACTACACTAATGTTCACCTGGCCTCGCGACTGCCGCACCCGGCACAGTTACTGCCAATGCCACATGGTATTGCTGACAGATTAATGGCGGCCTTTGGATACTATGTCAGCCAAGGAATGTTTTTTAAGATCAAATACGAGACTTTAACTCTCCCACACCATTTTGGAGGACTTAACCTCACGGATGTGCGGAAAAAGGCTCTAGCTCTATACCTGCGAGCGACGCTACGAACTTGGAACCAACGGCGTCACGCCACCACATCGGCCATCCTGGATGTGCTTCTTCCCACGTCCTTTGAACCGCCGGTGGCAGTAGGCACAATTTCGCCCTCTTTCTCTCACGTCGCGCGATTCTTTCTTGATTTTAGTTATGTTCAGTTACAGATACCTTCTACAAGAAGATATATCGATACTTGCGGCGTCATCATGGCAGCAATGTTGCCGAACTTTAATACCCAACGCGAGACTGGCGACAGATTTGGTGAGCTGTCCATACGCCTCTCCTCACCACGGCAGCGAGATCGTCATGGTATACATTCATCAACCGCAAGACAGTGAACCGCCAACGATTGTACGACATTCGCATGGTGGATTCCCCGCTCTGCCTTATATGTGGCATGCAGGACACTGACGAACATCCTCTGCAGTGCGGTGAGGCAAAGGATGTTTGGCAGCTGACGCAACGCATCATGGACCTGCAGCGACGCACCGACGAATCCACGATCACGATGGAAGCTTTGTTTTTCCCTGACGCTGTGTTTCTCCCCTCATAAAAAACATCGGCAATCCGATGGACTGGAGGACACGCATCGCACTACGTGCTCCCGCGGACCTTGATATCAGGCATGGACTATTGGCATTATCTTCTAGAACAACACGAAATCATCCGACGCCACTCTAAGTATAAAACGCATTTTGCGAACTTTCTAGGCAGCATGTTTCATAACCCCCCGAAGCGGTGGGGAGTCCCAGGTTTTCGTTGTTTCGAGGGATAGGATTTATTCCCAGTGAAGTGTCGAGGATGTCACTTCGTCCCTGTATTTCTTTCCCTTCTTTTTCATAAATAATTTTTCTTTTGGGACATTAAAATTAAATGAATAAATAAAATATTGTTGTTACTAATAAAAAAATTACATACATGTACAATGTTTCCTTCCCGCTGCCTCTCCCTTATCCTGTCAGGAGACGGGGACACCGTGGCCAGGCCTCCAAGTACGACCCCTGCCCACTCTGCCCCATGACCTACTACACCTCTAAAAAAAGGAAAAAGCGGTTGTAGGGTTATATTATTTTAAAAAACATAAAAAATAAAAAAAGGTCGGTAGAGCACTTTCCCGCGGATGGCAAAGGTCCCGAGTTCGAGTCTCGATCCGGCACACAGTTTTAATCTGCCAGGTAGTTTCTTATTGCAGCGGTAGTTTTAAATCTAATTTTTAAACAGACATAAATGTTGATTGTCAATTTTTACGATAATAATTGCGCATTGGTGGCCCAGAACCCACTCAGAGGTAATAAATTGGACTTAGATTGTGAATAATCTTTAAATATAGTGCAAACAGCATCTTACGTGATAAAATTGTTCTCTCCTAATGTATGAAGCCTGATTATTTCGTAAGAACTTTTATGAAATATTTTTGACTGGAAAGAATACATAAGTGTTGTGCGCATGTGGTATTGTGTGTAGAAACTGTTCATTTTGCTTAAAGAAAAGTGTTGCCACCTCGAATAACACTAGCGATAAATTGTATAAGATCGCTTTGTGCATGAACTTAGTGCCATTTACACTGCTTAATAGACAACATTGCTACACATGCCCAGATGGAGATCTCTTTAACAAAATAACTATCTTTAGTCTGGAGAAGCAATGATTAAATAAAACCTGATGTTACGCTAATAATAATAAGTAATTGGCTTTGTTGTAGTCCTGCCCACGATTTGTAAAATACCACGATACTAGGGCACCCCACATCGACACGTTCGCCTTTGCGTATTGGGAACTTGGAAACGGTGATACAACTGCACGCCTACGAAAAGAAGAATTATTGTTAAAGCACGCTGATTTTCGTACTTCTCTCTTTACAGGTCATTACAAAATACCACACCGACTTGAGAAAACTTAAAACTTTTCGTAAAGATCTCACAGCCTTCGCTCTCCAAAATTATTCTTGTCGACTATCTTACTTAGCGAGTCCACAACAACTCTGTGAAAATATATCAGTCATTCAGCAAACCATGCGGCTACTATTGATTGTTTGGCTCTGCTTCTGTCTTGAGTACTCTTCGTCTCTCACAGTAACTGAGTACTTTAGTAGGATACTCTCTCCTGGGAAAAGGTCTCATATGATGTTTCGCCACTTTAATGTTTACGAAGTACCCCTGACAATATTCGAAACAATTTAATGAACAGGACAGCTAAGTGATTCCGGCAAAGAAGTTACGGGAGCGTTGGAAACCTATCTGAGGACACGACATGCAATCCGAAATGTGAATATTTTGGCGTTGTCTTGAATTAAACAAAGTGCTTTAGGAAATAAAAGTCGTATCGTATCCCTTAAATGTGTGAAACCGCTTTTCTATAGTGTCAGAAAATACACGTAACAGGATGCCATGCCATCATCATCATCGTACACCGAAGGCAACGCCTCTACATGTTTACCATCTAGTAGTAGTTGTTGCAGTGTATTCTGATGATAACACTTTGTTTATTTATTTATTTATTGTTCCGTGGGAACAAATTAAGGAGAATTCTCCATGGTCATGGAACGAGTCAATACATGAAATTATAACACGATAGTAGAAACAGATAAAATGAAATACAAGAAACGTATTCAGGCGACAATTCGTAAGTTTAAATAAAGAAAATCAACAATGTAACACTGAAATTTGCTTAATTTTTCAGCTCTTCCAGGAGCTCCTCGACAGAATAGAAGGAGCGAGCCATGAGGAAACTCTTCAGTTTAGACTTAAAAGCGTTTGGGCTACGGCTAAGATTTTTGAGTTCTTGTGGCAGCTTATTGAAAATGGATGCAGCAGACTAGTGCACTTCTTTCTGCACAAGAGTCAAGGAAGTGCATTCCGCATGTAGATTTGATTTCTGCCTAGTATTAACTGAGTGAAAGCTGCTAACTCTTGGTAATACGCTAATATTGCTAACATCAAACGATATTAAAGAAAATATATACTGTGAGGGCAATGTCAGAATTCCCGGACTATTGAATAGGGGTCGACAACAGGTTCGCGAACTTACACCACATATAGCTCGAACAGCCCGTTTTTGAGCCAAAAATACCCTTTTTGAATCAGAAGAATTACCCCAAAAAATAATACCATATGGCATAAGCATATGCGAAGTAGACTACTTTTCGTGTTGAACTGTCACTTATTTCAGATACTGTTCTAATGGTAAATAAAGCAGCATTTAGTTTCTGAACAAGATCCTGAACATGGGCTTTCCACAACAGCTTACCATATATCCGAACGCCTAGGAACTTGAACTGTTCCGTCTCGCTTATAATATGCCCATTCTGTCTGATCAAAATATCAGTTCTTGTTGAATTGTGAGTTAGAAACTGTAAAAACTGAGTCTTACTGTGATTTAGCATCAAATTATTTTCCGCAAGCCACGAACTTATTTCATGACCTACATTATTTGATAATGTTTCAATATTACACACAAGATCCTTCACTACCAAGCTGTTGTCATCAGCAAACAGAAATATTTTTGAATCACCTGTAATACTAGAAGGGATATCATTTATATAAATAAGAAACAGCAGTGGCCCCAGCACCGACCCTTGGGGAACGCCCCACTTAACAGTGCCCCATTGGGACTGAATATCACTACCACTCTCAATATTTCGGAGAATTACCTTCTGCTTTCTGTTCTTAAAGTAAGAGGCGAACCAATTGTAAGCTACTCCCATTACTCCATAATGGTCCAACTTCTGCAGTTATATGTTGTGGTCAACACTTTCAAAAGCCTTCGTTAAATCAAAGAAAACACCTAGCGTTCGCAACCTTGTATTTAATCCGTCCAAAACCTCACAGAGAAAAGAGAATATAGCATTTTCAGTTGTTAAACCATTTCTAAAACCAAACTGTACATTTGACAGCAAATTATGTGAATTTAAATGCTCCAGTAACCTTGTATATACAACCCTCTCGATAACTTTAGCAAACACCGATGGCATAGAAATAGGTCTATAATTGTCAACATTATCCCTGTCTCCTTTTTATAAAGTGGCTTCACTACCGAGTACTTTAATCGGTCAGGAAACCGACCACTCCTGAAGGAAAAGTTACAGATATGGCTAAGTACTGGGCTAACATACATAGAACAATACTTCTATATTGTGCTAGATACCCCGTCATATCCATGAGAGTTCAATATTTAGTTATTAACTGAATCTCCCTCTTGTCAGTATCATGGTGGAGCATTCAGGGTAACAGTCTCGGAACACTTTTTTCTACGAGCGCTATATGATTCCCTGTTGGGTCTAGGTTTCTATTTAGTTCACCTGCTATATTCAGAAAGTGATTATTAAATACTGTACATATATGCGACTTATCAGTAACACGGACATTCCCACTATGCACTGATTGTATATCCTCGACCTGTCTCTGCAGGCCAGCCACTTCCTTTACGACTGACCATATGGTTTTAATTTTATCCTGAGACTTAGCTATTCTATCTGCATACCACATAGTTTTTGCCTTCCTAATAACTTTTTTAAGCACATTACAATACTGTTTGTAATGGGCTGCTGCATTTAGATTTTAACTGTTTCTAACGTTTTGATATAATTGCCACTTTGTTCTACAGGATATTCTTATCCCTCTAGTCAGCCACCCAGGCTGCCTGTTTGTGCTAGTACCCTGTTTTGAACGTTCTAACGGAAAGCATCATTCAAAGAGCACGAGAAAAGTCTTGAGTAAAGCATTATATTTATCGTCTACTGTATCAGCAATATAAATATCTTGCCACCCTTGTTCCTTGATAAGGTTTACAAAGGTCTCTACAGCAACTGGATCAGCTTTCGTAAAAAGTTGATAACTATATTTAAAATGAGTTGCAACACAAAAATCTTTTACAGTTACAATCTGTGCATCATGATCTGAAAGGCCATATGTAATATGGATGTTTTCTCGGTACGCCGCTTCAATTCTTTTTCTTTTTCTTTTTCTTTTTTTTTTTTTTTTTTTTTTTTTTGTAATTTGTGGTAAGGTCTTATGGGGCCAAACTGCTGAGGTCATCGGTCCCTATGCCTACACACTACTTAATGTAACTCAAACTAACTTACACTATGGACAACACGCACACCCAAGCCCAAGGGAGCATTCAAACCTCTGACGGGGGGAACCGCATGGACTGTGAGAAGGCGCCTCAGACCGCGCGGCTACCCCACGCGGCTTCAATTTTTCCCAGGACTTTCACTCAAAGATATTTATTTATGAGGCCGTTGTATCGAATTAGGTGTACAAATAATTCGGTTTCTCTTCTCAGTATAATCTCAGTCAATGTCTTTTTCTTTTTAATTTACGGCAGTATTTCTCATTAGATTTTCTTCCACTCCAGGATATTTTTGTGGCTCTTCTGCATACCTACATTTGAATTGCTTCTAATTTATTTATTTTCTTGCTTCTCCCATAGCTTAAAATACTCCAAATAAATGTGTTGGTGAACTTCTTCCTCGTTTCCATACCATCCATATTAGAATGAGTAATACATTATTCTTATATGTGAAGGCTTGTTTAGTAACTGCAGCTTTGCTTTTAATATTCATTATACTACTATTGTCACCTGTTACTGTACTCCCCATGTAGCAAAACTCATTTACTTGGATTAACGTTCTATTTCCTATACACACAAACACACACACACACACACACACACACACACACACACACACACATATTTAAGTCTTACTTGTGTTTACACTCATAGACAGAAAACCACGCACCATGAAGGGGTTACACATTGGTCACAAATCGATATTCATGCAGGTATCGTTGGAAAATGCAGAATTATCAAGTTTGGCCGCCGATGGAGGAATGTATAATGTTGCAGCACAAGTTCACCGCGCAGCTGGCAAGAATAGTAAACAGGGGATATGTCGTTATTATAGCATAAAGTATTTCTGAACTTCATTCCGTGTACTCAGATGGACAATAACTATGATTCGTTGACAGAAGCGGTTAGAGTATACGCAGATGTCACCATTTGTGAGAGGACGTGCCGTCGGGCTCAAAGAAGCCGGTCTGAGGTGTGGGGTTGATCTGTTATTCTGTTATTCTGCGCAACGGATTAATCTGAGATGTACCCTTTACCCTGTGGCTCCTGCAAGATGCAATTTCCACCCTCACGCTACTACAGAAGTCAAACAGACGCTCCTAACGTTCTAAAGAGAAATGCCTGAAAAACTTTCAGCAATAAATATCTTCTGGAGTCGTCCGCTGTAAGGAAATGACACAAAAATTCACAAAATTTCGTACGTCTTACACCGGTTTGAGGAATTGACAAGTAGCTTGGCATTTGAATAGGAGAGATACCATTAGTGGACAATGTTGGCAAAAGTCTGAGAACCATGGTCGAACAAAGCGTCAAGAAGAAAGCAATCGACCCAGAGGGACGACATAATATGAGGACAGTGCAATCTTCAGAGAAGCTCTCGAAGCTTATCATCGTTCCGATGGGCAACTGGCTCTTCAGTGACCACTAGGACCATTAATAGGCGGTTAAGAGAAAGGGGGCTGAGCTCAAGGTGCCCTGGTGCCTACTATCATTGACCTCTATGCAGTAACGATCACGTCTGCAGTGATGTCGGGCACATTCGGCCTGAAGTGTGATTGACTGAGGTAGAATTGACTTCAGTGATGTGTCCCACCTCTAACTGAGCCCCGATGACCAGGGAAGATTTGTTCTTTAGACGAGCTCCCTCCCCACATGGCCCGACAACCGAGAGTGATAGTCGGGGCCGCCATTCCGCTTCATAGCAGGATCCCTTTGGATATCATCTGCGGCACCTTTAGAGCACAGCAGCACGTCGACGATATTCTGTGCCCCGTTTTCTTGTCCTTCACTCAAAGACATTCTCGGCGTACATTTCAGCAACATAATACCCACACACGGCGAGAGTTTCTACAGCTTATCTTCGTGCTTGCCAGTTCCTATCTTGCCCAGAAAGGTCGCCGGATCTCTCCCCAATTGAGAACGTTTGGAGCATTATGAGCAGAGTCCTCCAACCAGTTCGGGATTCTGACGATCTAAGGAACCAGTTGGACAGAATTTGGCGCTGTGTTCCTCAGGAGCACATCCAACAACTCTTCAGTTAAGCCGAGTACCTTTTAGCATGAGGGCCAGAGACGGATCAAAGCGTTATTAACTTGCTCAATTTGTAATGTTCTTTCTCTCAATTAAAT
The DNA here is from genome assembly GCF_023898315.1 of Schistocerca nitens. Lineage (NCBI taxonomy): Eukaryota > Metazoa > Arthropoda > Insecta > Orthoptera > Acrididae > Schistocerca > Schistocerca nitens. The sequence continues at coordinate 229,079,641 of NC_064622.1, forward strand.
CATTAATTTTTCCCGAAAACGTTATCTTCAGAGGATCCATATCCCCCACCCAGTTAAAACAGGCTTACGACGGGGAGACGCTCTTTCAAGTGTCCTCTTCAACCTTGCATTACAGAAAGTGGTCCGGGAGAGTAATTTACATTTATACAATGGTCTCCGATTCGAACACAGTGAAGTAAAACTCCTGTCTTACGCAGATAATATAGTGTTGCTGAGTGAAACTGAAGAAGAACTGAAAGACATGTACAGATCTCTCAGGGACAGTGCCAGCAAAATGGGGGTTTTGATTAATCAAGAGGAAACCGGATATGTGGAAATAGGTCGAGTCATAAACACAATTTCTTGCTTTGAAATTGACCAGCATCCTAAATTCAGAAAAGTTCTTCAGTTTAAATACCTTGGATCACGTAAACTTATCATAACAATGGATAGAAACGAAAGAATAGCCTCAGGGTCAAGATATCTGTACTCACCAAGCAACCCACTCAAAAGTAAAGCTTTGGCAATCACCACAAAGGTGAACATATACAACACTATCATCTGCCCCATAGTACTGTACGGTTCAGAAAGCTGGACGCTTACAAAGAATGGAAGAAAAAAAACTGCATGTTTTCGAAAGAAAAGTAATGAGAAAAATTTGGGGACCTGTGTTGCAGAATGGTATATGGAGAATTCGAAAGAACAATGAAATTTATCAGTTAATGAAGCAACCCACTACCATCCAGAAATTAAAAAGTAGGGGACTGTAATGGGCTGGACATGTGGCTAGAATGAAAACAACAGATTCACCAAGAAAGGATTTGAAGGAACACTCCAGGCAACAAGACCATTGGGACGACCCCGTACAAGGTGGAAAGATGACATAGAGAAGGACATCGCAGCATTAGGAATTTCCGCAAGGTGGAGAGAGGTTGCGAGAGACAGAAGGCGGTGGAAGCAGATCGTTGATGCAGCGCTTGGTCTACAGAGCCTGTGATCGCTGAGAAGAGAGAGAGAGAGAGAGAGAGAGAGAGAGAGAGTAATCTTTGCTTGTCTGTGTATGTACATCACATTCACCGTTTCCACCCCATTCGGATAATTCCTTTGTGGGCCGACCTTCTTTAGATTGTACTTTAAGTTTGTGGATATCCAAGGGGTCACACAAAGTTTTTACCATATAGTTTACGTCCTGTTCCGAATCGGCTGAGACTACGATATCAGCAGCAGAACGAATATAGTCTGTAAAGCTTTTGATGTTTCTGAGCAGCAGTCAAACAATAACTTTTAAATGAAAACAATGCCATATGACTCTACTGTTGTTTATTTTATTACGACCCAGGTTTAGGCCTTTTATGCCATTCTCAAATAATTAAGTTTATGTCATTAACATGTATTGCAGGACATCATGCTCAAAATTGGCCATAAATTAAGAAAAATATTGGCTCCCCACGAAACGCCAGATGTAAAATCACCATCTTGTAAAAAGATCATTTAATAATAGTGGGAGCTTCTCATATTTAGTAAAACAGGTGAACTTTACGTGCTTCCCTGGTTTCTTTTCCTTTCGCAAAGTCAAATTAATTCTGCTAAGTGTTGGTTAATATTATCTTTTGTTCTTATAGGCCGCGCTGGGTATCCACGTGGTCTAGAGCGTCTTGTCACGGTTCACGCGCCTCCCCCCGTCCTAGGTTCGAGTCCTCCCTCGGCCATGGGTGTGTGTGTCGTCCTTAGCGTAAGTTAGTTTAAGTTAGATTAAGTAGTGTGTGAGCTTAGGGACCGATGACCTTAGCAGTTTGGTCCCATAAGACCTTACCAAAAATTTCCAATTTTTTGTTCTTATAATTTGAACTCTCGCTGTCATTTCTTGATTGTGGTAACTGTTTCACTGTTTTAGATTCTGCTGGTAGTGTTCCATCCTCTAAGAAGACACACAAAACATTGTGTAGCTGTTCTTTCGCCTTTTCTCCAACGTTCTTTAATAATACATCAGAGATATTATCTGTTCCACTCGCTCTGTTGCTGTTCAAGTCGTTTAAGGCATTACTGAACTTTGACCTGGTAATGAGTGGTCCTATGAATGCATTTTGCACTTTTTACATTGTGCGACAAATATTTAAAAATATCTGATGTATTATTATTACTTATATTCCATAATGTCACATCTTGTAGCAATTTCTCTCGCAAATTCAAAAGCTTCCTAGTCTAAGAGCATGTGGTACAAAGTATTTGAAGTATAGATACAAACACGCAATAATCCAATATTCCCATCAACTGCATACCTCGGTAAGGAACTGCCTCCTGGTTGGATGTCACATCACACTTGTCACCATTTCAGTCTTCACAATAATATATCTTGTATTGACTTTAACTGCATGAAGTCATGTGTGGGTTACTTACATGTTGGGGCAATCAGGTCACACTCGATGTTGATGGCGATGGTGGGAAATACAAAAACGCTAGATGGCGGCGGGAGGAAATTAAAAAATACTAAATGATGGAGTAGGTTGGGAAATTTTAAAAAATCTATCATCTACTGTCATGTCATAATCCAAGACTGCAACATGTTGAGAAGTATCCAAATGAACTGAATTGCATAAACAAAATAGCCAATCAATACGTGGACTCAAAAGTGCTGACCTGTCCATGTCAAAGCATCCAAATGATCTGAATTTCATAAACTGGCAGCATGTTCAAAAATATTCGAATGACCTGAATTATTTGCAAAAGATTAGTGATATTGAGAATATTTGTGTGACTTACCGTAATTCCACATCTAATATTATGTATTATTTATTAAAGTTTCAATATTATTTCCGTGTCTAAAACACGTAAAGATATTGACAATACTGGAGTAACTGTCAATATTTTCATGTCTAAAATCTCTACATTACTAATCAAAAGCACATAAATATATACATACACACGTACTGACACATACACATTGTTTACATCAATATTATTTCCACATCTAAACGAAAATAAGCAATACCTATGTATAGCACTAAAATGCACTAAATACGATATATAAAGTCTGTTTGTCAGAGACATGATGGACAAGGCTCCCAACAGATCAAAGATAGTGAAGAAAAATTTGGTCTTAGCCCCAAAATAAAATAGCACTTAATACTGTCTGTATTATTTATCAAAATACGTAAAGATTTGTTCTAAAACCTTGTAAATACCCAAAGTCCTACTAACTTATAGGATAAACTGCTCTTGTCAATAAGAATAATTCTATTTCTGTACCACAATTTAAAGAAATCAAAGGTTATCTATATTATTTATGAAAACACGTACGTAAAGATCTGTTCTGTAACGTTACAGAACACGTATGATATTACAGATATAACATGTTAAGCTGCATTTGTCAACAAGCAGACCCCAGAATTGCATCGCACGTTAAAGAAACTGATAGCTGAAACTTCCTGGCAGATTAAAACTGTGTGCCCGACCGAAACTCGAATTCGGGACCTTTGCCTTTCGCGGGCAAGTGCTCTACCATCTGAGCTACCGAAGCACGACTCACGCCCGGTCCTCACAGCTTTACTTCTGCCAGTATATCGTCTCCTACCTTCCAAACTTTACAGAAGCTCTCCTGCGAAACTTGCAGAACTAGCACTCCTGAAAGAAAGGATATTGCGGAGACATGGCTTAGCCATAGCCTGGGGGATGTTTTAATCTGCCAGGAAGTTTCATATCAGCGCACACTCAGCTGCAGAGTGAAAATCTCATTCTGGAAACATCCCCCAGGCTGTGGCTAAGCCATGTCTCCGCAATATCCTTTCTTTCAGGAGTGCTAGTTCTGCAAGGTTCGCAGGAGGGCCTCTGTAAAGTTTGGAAGGTAGGAGATGAGATACTGGCAGAAGTACAGCTGTGAGAACCGGGCGTGAGGCGTGCTTCGGTTGCTCAGATGGTAGAGCACTTGCCCGTGAAAGGTAAAGGTCCCGAGTTCGAGTCTCGGCGGGGCATACAGTTTTAATCTGCCAGGAAGTTTCATATCAGCGCACACTCCGCTGCAGAGAGAAAATCTCATTCTGGAAACTGATAGTTGTCTTTTTTATTTATCAAATTACGTAAGTATTTGTTTTATAACACTACCAACACCAGTTGAGGTACACTGGGAAACGACATGCTTACGCTGTCACACGGTGTAAAAAACATGACAATTCGTTGAAACAGTTTATTAAATGACAACTCTAAGGACTGAATTTAATTTAATCGTGTAAGTTAGAAATGATGGTTTCTATGGTTTTAATTACTTTCTAAAATCCCTAGCACCAAGTATGGTACAAAGATGGAAGATTGTTAATCGTCCAGGGCAGCTTAGCCTGTACATTAGATTAAAACTGCCACTTTGTTTTGGCAGACTTTTAAACAAGAAAATTCTATAAGTTAAACGATTACTGTCAATATCATTACGTATTTTCGACATGGAAATAACACTGATTTAAAGATTGTGTGTTGGAGATGGGGCTTACGTACTTTTTGATAAGTAATATAGGCATCTTAGACTCGGAAATACTGTAAGATACACTAGCATTGTCTATATCTTCGCGAATTTTTGATAAATCATTCAAATCGGTGGGACTCTTTCGAACATGGCCAATATGTTGGTTCTGAGGCTATACTACGCTTGGCGTTTCATTTATGCAATTCAGGATCTTTGGATACTTCTGAATATGACACATTCTTGGATTGTGATGTCAAATGGGCTACAAAGTGTAACTGGGCGTATTCAACCATCTTGAATTTTTTCTTTAATTTTCTGGTTAATTCTGTCATCATGGATTCTGAATTACCTGCCACTGCCATATTTCATTTTTAAAGTTTACACTACAGCTTTCTTGCATTCCGTGAATGCAGCTTCGCCAAGCATAGGCTGCTATCGTTTCAGTGCCTAAGACAGAGACTGTCTGAACTTAATGAGTGGACTGTATAGTGCATTGATACACTAGTAAAAGTGAAAACATTTTCACCCGTCTAGTGATTAATTTTCTTTTTTTACCCGGCATCTTTTTCGACCTGCCCTCTAAGCTGTATACAGCCATGAACGTTGAGGATGTGTATCGAATTGAATATCGTACCAAATTCAATCACCCGACTAAAATTTTGTGCTTTCAGAAATCTGTCTACTCTCTCAAAGAAGAAAGTGCCAGAATGAATTAATGCCTACATTAATAATAACGTTGTGTAATGTACTGTAAAACAAAACCTTTACACTGTCTCAGTACTGCAAGATTTTCGCAAATCAAATTACTATGGGTAATTGATACCGTGCTTATAAGTATTATCACTATTCCACATGTCTAAAGGCAATAATAGGAAAAGTAGACGTACGTAATGTACTTGGTTACAGTGTCCTAAGAATCATTTCATGTACTTCATTGTATATGTATTTGTATTTATATGTGTTTGACTCAGGTTATATTAAACTGTGAATGAAAATGAGCTTAAATTATTTTGACTGCTTCCACATGTTTGTGTCCTATTTCACATATGATCCGTTCAATGAATAATAAATTTAAGTGTGCTAGCTCTTGATTAAAATGTGTATCCTGTATTATGTTTTTTTCCGATATAGTCCATCTCCCTGAGGACTCCCTTCGCTATGAGCCTACGTGACGAACAGTGATTCTAATGCAGTCTAAAAAGTCATAGGGAGATTATCAATACCAGATTAAATATTATTTAGAAAGTTTTACATGTTGCACGATTTATTCAGGGAATACGTAATAGCAACAAATACTCGACTAATATACGATTGCTAATCTCTGTCTGAGATCAATAAAAGAAACAGAGCATCACAGTGATTTGTCACGGTCCATTAATGGCTCTTTTACAAGGTAAACATTTCGTGTTCTTATGTACAGGTATTAGAGTACTCAGAGGGAAACCGGGATCAACAGTGCAACTGAGGTTTCCTGGGAATGGAATATCTAGGTGAAGGAGGCGGCGTGTCAACCGACTGACAATGCTTCTCGGAGAAAGGAGTCCCAGGGTTGGGGAAATCCTGAAGAGCAGTTGCGGTTCCCGACCGCTGTGAATGAGCCTCCTCACGAGTGTGCTGCTGACTCAGCACGAAGTAAACGGAAGTGGGCGTCGTCTCCAACAGCGGCCACTTTAGGTGAGATGACAGGCATGCCTTTTAGCCCCCACGCCAAAGCAGGTGGAGTGTCAGGCTTTTGGTCCTTGTGTGACTCAAGTATAGGCAACTAGAATGTGTAATATAACTATTTAATACTTAGAAGTAGTTCTACATCATTTTAAAATGCTTCACTCTCTTTACGACAGTGAACTTCATGCAGTCTTGGCGATTGGTAGACATGGAAACACTGTGTGGAACAGTGTGTTGTTATGGTGAAACAAAGGTGCAAAGAAAACTGTTTGCATACTATTCGCCGGCAACTTGGATCTTGTGCAGGAAGAATGTGTGTAACAAACGCGCGCTACATGTACTACTAAATAACTCAGTATTCACTTTCTACTGTAAAATTATGCTCTTAGGCGTTCTTTTGCTAGAAGATCTTTGACAAAAATAATACCTTCGTCAGTGACAATTTTTTTATGACACACGAAAAAGCTGTTCACTGATTATTCCAGTTTGACGTTAGAAGAGCAGCAAGCATGAGATTTATAAAAATCTTAACTGACAGAAGGACTCACGTCGATCATTACCTTTTAATGCTCGGAACTCTGTAATTTGTTGGCTGAGAAACGAAGAATGGAGGATGTTAATTCCAAAAAGAATTTTGTGATAAAGTGATATATACATCAAATAGTTTCGTCAAAAAGTTAATTGTTCTACTGGGTTCTGGAAGAACCCCTATCGAGTCATTCTTTAGTCCGAATTCGGTTTCGTGAGGTGACTGTACCGTGGTTATTTGAATGCCGCGGGTAAAATGGAACAGAAACACTGTCGATGAATGCTAATAGAAGTCTTAAGGCCTTTTTTGGATTCTGTGGGTGTTTAATGTTTTTTTTATTTGTCTCTACATCTGTACTCCGCTATCCCTTTTACGGTGCTTGGCGGAGGGCATTTTGTATATCATTGTCACTTCCCCCTTTTCTTACTACCGTTGCGAGTGGTTCGCGGGAAGAACGATTGCAGTTAAGCCACTCGAATCTCTCTAATTTTACGTTCATGATCTTTTCTCGAGTTATATACAGGGGAAAGGAATATACTGGTTGACTCTTCAAGGAACTTACACTCTCGGAATTGTAACAATAAATCAGAGCTTGATGCAGAACGCCTCTCTTGCAGTGTCTAACACTAGAACTGTCTGAGCATACCTATGACCCTACCGCGCTTGCTAAAGGAACCTGCATCGAAACGCTCTGCCCTTATTTGTATCTTTATTTATTTATTTATTTATTTATTTATTTTGAAATCTTATGGGATTTAACTGCTAGGGTCATCAGTCCCTAAGCTTACACACTACTTAACCTAAATTATCCTAAGGACAAACACACACACCCATGCCCAAGAGAGGACTCGAACCTCCGCCGGGACCAGCCGCACGGTCCATGACTGCAGCGCCCCAGACCGCTCGACTAATCCCACACGGCTGTTTGTATCTTCTTTATTTTCTCTGTCAAGCCTATCTGAAGAGGATATCAGATTGACAAGTGGTACTGAACGAGGGTTTTGCAAGCTAACTTATTTGCATATGGACTACGATTATAGAGGTTCCTTCTAATGAATCTGTCTGGCGTCTGCGTTGCTTACTATTAGTTTTATGTGGACATTCCACTTTCTATCGCCCCTTTCGGGTACTCCTAGATATTTTACGGACGTGACGGCTTTCAGTGATGGCTCTGCCATCAAGTAATCATACAGTACTGGGTCTTTCTGCCTGTTTGTGCGCAATACGTAATATTTCTTTATGTTCAGGGCCAACTGCTAATTCCTGCACCATGCGTCCATTCTCTGCGGGTGATACTCCAATATGGTACAATATTCTAATGTTGTATCTTCTCTGTATATAACTGCATCACACGTGAAAAACCTCACGGAACTAGCGACGTTATCCATGGCCCGAAGCTACTTTTACTTCTGAACACTTATCTCCGTTGTGATTGAGATACCACGTTCTCTTTGCTCCAAACCCTTCAGTTGCGTCACACAGCTGGTCTGATATTCCTTTGGCTCTTATTTAGTTCACTAGGTGGCAGTGCGGAAGGCCACGTGAATTTCCACAACGTTATTGTGATTAGCACCCTGTGAAACCTACCTGTTGGTTTCAGAAATATCTTCTGTATTTCTGTTAGAATTTTGATGGTAATTAATCGCACTGGATAGCTATACGAATGACCAACGTTCGAACGTGCCACAGTTCTACCTTATCCACTCTGAAATGGTGTCGCATAGAATATACGAGTTCTTACTGCTGCAGTAAGGTTTTTCGAGTAACTTTGGGAACGTAGCTACAACACGGTGTACGACAGAACTTTATCGTTGGTACAGATAGTAGACAATTGGATCATATGTCTGAAAGAACAGACACAACACACACACACACACAATTAAGGAGAGGCAGCCATTGAGTTCTTCAGTGCAGATGCACAGCACCTTCGAACTCTTACGGGGATCAGTGAAATGCCAAGAGTAATGAGGATAATAGAGACGGGGCACTACATTAGTACTGTGTGGGTACGTTGAGAATTTAGGTCTGACGGGAGATGTGCTATGATAATCCGCGAAGTTGCAAACATCACTGTGTCCGGATGGCTTAGTGGTCACAGCATCTGCATTGTAAGCACGAGATCCGATTTCGAATCCCGGTCTGGCACACATTTTCAACTTTTCCATTGACTCCAATCAATGGTGCAAATGGCTCTGAGCGCTATGGGACTTAACTTCTGAGGTCATCAGTCCCCTAGAACTTACAACTACTTAAACCTAAGTAACCTAAGGACATCACACACATCCATTCCCGAGGCAGGACTCGAACCTACGACCGTAGCGGTCGCGTGGTTCCAGACTGTAGGGCCTAGAATCGCTCGGCCACCCCAGCTGGTGACTCCAATCCATGCCCGCTCTTAGTCAATATCTATTTTTCCTTTCTGTCTAGATAGATAACAATTAGTATATTGACAAACTGCCTATTGGCTTCTGTCTCGGGTTCTTCGGCCGACGTTCATCTAATGATTTTTCTGACGTTTCGCCAGCACGAGTGGCTGGCATTGTCAAAGCTTCACCCGACAATGCCAGCCACTCGTGCTGGCGAAACGTCAGAAAAATCATTAGATGAACGTCGGCCGAAGAACCCGAGACAGAAGCCAATAGGCAGTTTGTCAACAAGTGGCCACGAAAGCCTTAACAATTTTGAATTAGTATATTGTAAAAAAAATGGTTCAAATGACTCTGAGCACTATGGGACTTAACACCTATGGTCATCAGTCCCCTAGAACTTAGAACTACTTAAACCTAACTAACCTAAGGACATCACGCAACACCCAGTATATTGCAGTTAATTTTTATCCTACACGTACAAAAATTGCAGGAACTGATTTGAATTGAATTGAAGATACTCCTTGGGACTATCAGCTGTCAATGAAAAGGCCCAATCGGCAACAGCGAATGATCAACATCATTATCTGCTTGCGGGTTCGTGTCTCTCTTCATTCCCAATGTCCGCAGCGTTTGTCGGTGGCTGTAGTGGCTGTCGCCCGTTTCAGCATGAACATGTATGTGTGTGTGTGTGTGTGTGTGTGTGTGTGTGTGTGTGTGTGTGTCTGTGTGTGTGTGTGTGTGTGTGCGTTTGTGATCTCAGCGTCAGCGGCGCCTGTCGTCTTCGTCGTCGGCAGGGACTTGTGGTGAAAATCTAAGAGATATTCGCCTCGCAGGATGTTGCTAGTAACAGCGTTGTCTTTACTACATTGTGTTTTTTATCTTCCTATTTATATACAAACAGCCGCGAAGAGATTTAGAGTACAGCCCACAAAAAAACTTAAACGCCAACAAAATTAAATTTGTACTCGGAGAATTTGATAGCATAGCACAGCCTGGGGCTTGGAAACTACTAAAAGCAATGGCAGTTACATTAAACAATGAACTTAAGAGAGTGACAAAACGTTTATTCACGATGATAAAGCACGATTTTCCTTTAAAAGTACGATGTTGCAGAAAGGGTACAACGAGACGTGTTTTCGTCAGTTCTGGCACTGAACACTTTTTTTCCCAAACTGACACGCTGAGAACGGTATCCCGATAACAGACACGCATGGGATGTAGACAAATGTACTTACATGGAATGACTAATGACAGAAAGCAAGTAATCAAAAAATATTGTCCTCTATGTGAGGAGAACGTTACAGCAGTGATACCACAGAGTGTGGAAAAACCTTAATAGAAGCCTTGAGTAAAATGAGGCAAAAGAAATGGTTTGCGACACTTGAGAAGATAGTAAACGTACATAAAATCTTATAAAAAAGTTAAGAGTGAAATAAAAGCAAAAAAAACCTCTTATAAACTTTTATTTGACTCGAAAACCCAAAGAAAAGTAGTCGAAGTCTAAGACAAGAAGAACATCTCAAGTTGAACAGATATATTCCACGCTCTAAAAGACGTTTATGACGATCTAAGGAACATGAAAAATGGACAAGATGTGGAGGGATATGACATGTATTAAACCGATTAAACACTTCGTTCCTGCAACAAAGTAATCCGTATTTGATCCACTTACTAAATGTCTTTGCATATATTGAAAGGTCTCTGTTGGAAAGAAGAAATCAAAAGGGCTACACCATGTGTCAAACGTAAAACCATACATTGAGTAGAAAGGACAGTGAGGAGTAGAGAGGACGGCGAAGAGAAACAACTGATTAGTTTACATTTGTGATAAATGCATTTTGAATAATATGTTGGTAAAAATAGTGATAAAGATGTTTCTATGTGATTGATTGAAGTGATGTTTGTAGTTTTTTTTCTTTCCTTGTGCAATTAGGATTTAGGTTGGTTCAAATGTGAAGATAAAAGGTTTCTTTGTGAGCGAGTGAAATGCTGTTTATGGTTTTTTTGTGTAAATTGAAAAGAGTCGCTCCTGATGGAAGCAAGATCTGTGTTGAATTAATGCAAAACTCAGGGGAATATCCGATCTGTGGGTATTATGGGCCTGGCAAACCCAGGTCCCCAGCTGTTAGTAGCCTTGTTTCCGATTTTCTGCTTTCAGTGCTACTATCTATCTATTACTATTCTATATCTGTCAGTATAAATGAGGATCTCTTACTATAGTATGCGTGCTGTATGAATATTTTAAGATAGGAGAACTCTGAGAAAGGAATGAGGAAGTTTAGAATCTTGAAAATAGGATGCAGTAATACGATTGTTTAACCAATGGCTTCCCAATATGCACTAATATGTTAATGTTGATGATATGTCTTTTTTGTTCCTTATAGCTGAGTATGCAAAGTGCTGCATGTGGATTTCGCCAGTATATTGATTCCCTTCAAGGTGAAAGAAGAATTGCGGTTTGTGTAATTTACGTGGCCCTGAAATGTTTTTGTGGTAGTCAAACGACGAGCAGTTTTTCAGCAAATGGAGAATGGAACAGAAATATGGATCCTTTCTGTAGTCTTGATTGATGTTGAGCCAAAGCCTGAAAAATTATTCTGCGTTAATACTTGTCCTAGAAAAGCGACGTTTATGTGTTCTGCTGATGCTGTGAGCATTACAGCTTACTGTTTTCACTGGTGCGGGGTGCACTGCAGCCTATATGATTTGTACTGAGGAAATTTCCCTCTTGAAGGTAGAGGAAGATTAAATAATTTTGATTATGGGACCGAAGGAAAGCTTGGTTTAATGTAATAAGGATGAAGCAAAACATTTGTCATTTAAACTGCAGGAGGATTCGGATCTTTTGTGTCTGTTGTAAGTTCAATATGTTAAGATGAAACTGTTTTACAGAATAGAGGAGACCACAATTTAGCCATTCATGAGAAATGAATCCAGAATAACCACCACAGGCGAAATAACAGATTTGGAAGCGAAAGGTAACTTAAAGAAGGAACGAAATTGGAGCAAAATGGGTAAGAAAATGTAATATAACCTGTAGGATAAAAAAATTTTTACCCTTCTCAGAGTCATCTGCGTGATAAATTCTTGTGATAACGTAATTTTAGATGAAATTGTCTTACTGTTTTATGTATAAACATATGAGTATGATTAATGTATAATTGCGAGTCTCTTATCAGGTGTGTGAACTGGTATAAATGTTTTGATTTGCAAATAACCATTGTTCTATCTACTATGTATGTTTAAGGAACGTTTCTCCATGTTTATCATGTGACAAGACGTATGCCGCGAGCGTCAAGAAGAGGACGAATTAGAACAATGTTGTAGTGGTATAAACACGGTGTTGAAGTAGCATTGAAGTAGCTTGTTGGCTTAACTAGTAGTGGATTGAAGTAGAATTTTGAGTAATACATGTTTATGGGTAGTTAGTTTGTAGTATAGACAACAGGTGTGCATGTGTGTGTGTGTGTGTGTGTGTAAATAACATGTGAACCCTATGCTGCCCTGACCTATACTTGCACAAGGCATAATCCTATTCGTTTTAGTGAATTAATTAGTAGCATTTGATTTATTAAAACGCAAGTGAACCACATTGTCAGTTCATTTAATTTTTATTTTTATACTGTCAAGTCATTTCAATTTTGTTTTTTTTTATATTGTCAAGTCATTTAACTTTTATTTTTATATTGTCGATTCATCTAACTTTTTTATTTAAAAAAAATTAAGTCTCACTATTGTTCTTAAAAATTGTGAAAGACAATACTAAGTGGTATTATGTATGACATCTTGTAATCACATAACTATGATGAACAATTTCTGTGAATGCAGTTGAGAACGTGAAAGCGAACCGGCTAAACTCTTACGAGACAGCGGGAGCAGCGAGGAGGAGGGCTAGTTGTAAACGGGCGGGTTCCCCAGCAGGACGCGCTGTCAACCAGGCCACTTCGGGAGCGCGGTCGACAACAAAAGAAGGACACGCGACAAACACTTTCCCTTGCAACTGGAGCTAATGGGCAGCCGCCCCAGTGCGACCCTTCGCGGAGGTGATGACCTCAGATGGGCGAGCGGTCCACCGCGCGGAAATCCAACTGCTGGCAACGCACCACACGCACGCGACCGTGGCGAGATGGGCGCGGTGAAACGACAGAAGACAGGGGATAAAGGGGCGTGGAGCCTTTTGACAGATACTGTCCAGAGAAAATGGCAGACTTCAACGACGCCTATCAACATTTCCTGACGGATGCCCACTGTCAAGCGACAGTAAATCATGGTTCGATGTTCTCTGGTCACTAAGGGTGGCACAAAGAAGAGCCATTAAGTGTCATCCTTGCCCAGGAATATCAAACCGGCGAGCCAATTGAGGATAACTCAAGAATGGAACAGCACAAGGGGCGTGGAGCCTTTTGACACATACTGTCCAGAGAAACTGGCAGACTTCAATGACGCCTATCAACATTTCCTGGCAGATGCCCACTGTCAAGTGACAGTGAATCATAGTTCGATGTTCTCTGGTAGCTAAGGGTGGCACAAAGAAGGGCCATTAAGTGTCATACTTGCCCAGGAATATCATCAACCTGGCGTGTCAAACGAGGATACTGCACGAATTTGACAACACAAACATAGAACCAAATCGAGATGTACGTGACACGGGCCACCAAGAGAAACGTCATAAGAGGGCAGAGACGGCGGGATTGCACGCAACAGATGGACAAAAATCCCTACTGACAGCTGCAGCGACGAACCCCCCCCCCCCCTTACATTGTGACTCGGAACAGTGGAAGTACTGAGTGTGTCAGTGAACAGTGATTATACGGTTCTTAGTCCAGTGCATATACGTGTGTTTCTGTCAGAGAAACTTTGACTCGTGTGTTTTGCAGGGGTTCGATTTATTGGTGTTTATTAGACTGACTCTTGTATTTTGCAGGTGTTGTATTTATTGTTTTTTTTTAGACTTTGACTCTTGTATTTTGCAGGTGTTTTATTTATTGGTGTTTTTTTTTAGACGTTGACTATTGTACTTTCAGAGCTGTTTTATTTATCAATGTTTGCTTTTGTGTGATGTATTAGATTTGTGATATTTTGTTTCGTAAATTCATTGCTGTGGCACTGCTTCGTTCATCAGTCAGATAGCTTTTCATTCTCATTGGACTGTGATCGATTAGCCTTTGCATGGGGCATATTTATAGTGAGGAACCCCATAAGGGTAACAATCACATAATTAATTGTGGTTTCAGTATAACGTCACAGTGATCATCGTTTGCTAATTAACTGAAAGATAGTAGAGTGATTAAATTAGTGCCACAATGTTATTTTAATTCTACAAATTATTAGTTTTATAAGATATAGAAGTTTTTTGTGATAACCACTTTGTAAAACATGTTTTTTTCTCTTAACATTTTTTTTGCTTTTGCGGATTGAGCATTGTAATGTTCTGCTTTATAATACTGATGTTATTTTCATGTTCTTTTTTAATTGCTGTGGCACCTTTGCTATTTTCATAAATTTTACTTGTTAATAAACAGTCATAAATTTTCCTGTGATCAGTTGGCTCTTGCAATGAGCAAATACTGGTGAACTCCATAAGGGTAACAACCAGAAATTGTTTTCATATTAATGACACAGAAACCATAGTTTTTACTTGCTGACCGAATTAGATCTACACTATCCTTGAAATAGGTGTCACAGATTGTTTTTTTCTCTTTGAAATTGGTAGATTCTAAAGATGTGTTGAAATTATTGTGTTTTAGCAAGTAGCTGGTGACCTTTTGCCTTTTCTATACATTTTTGGTTTAAGTTGGGTGTGAGAAGCCTGCTTGGGAATGTCCTAGCATGGCCAGAAAATTCCCTGCACAGTCTTTTCCCGGAGCGTTGGGGTTATGAAAGGTCTCTGTTGGAATCCTTTCATGTTAATTTCTTAAATCTGTTGTCATTTATGGCATAAATTCCTCTTCTAAATTTACTGTGGCGTTTCTGACTGTCTGGGAGGAGACTGATCAGTGGAACGTGTTACTTTTACACATAAACAACAACGATCTGTCACACTACTACACTTTAAAGCACAGTTTATATGTAATTCTTATATGTAATTCATGTCACACAGTCTCATACGGAACCTACATCCGCTTTATTTTATATACTGTATATGATAAGATACTGTCATCCCCCTTCCCTTCTGTGTGAGAGGATGAATGAGCAAATGTATTTCTAGTTGCATGCTTGAGGGTACCAGACTAGCCTGTCTGCTAGAGAACAGTAGGACCGACGTTGGAACAGGTAGCTACACTTTCTAAAAGCAGAGAGGTTTCTATTCTTAGTATGGTCCTGGCCGTCCCTTGTCATGTTGGTATAGGAAGCTGCCCCTCTGGCCACTTCCGTTTGTATTTGTGAGCCACCCTCAGGAAGCACGCTCGGTAGGAGCGCAGGGCAGTCTGTCCGTGGCGAGCGTCTGAAGTGGTAAGATCTCCGGCTAAGCGCGTGTCTGCTAAGTCTGTAGGACAATGGATTTCTTAAGTTCAGCCTAACTGAAAATTTAATCACCTTTATTTAAGGTTTAGCTCTAAAATATCTAATGTTATCTTAAATTGCAACGCAGTGTAATTCGCGTGTGAAGTTCAGAATATCTTCCTGTAGTTGCTTTGTCACTACTTTGTGAGTAAAGTGGAACCATGTGTTGATCAGTAACTCTAACTAAGATCATCAATCTTAAATGCGAATGTGCGTGAGATTATAACGTCTCGTCTTGACAATATTTTCCAATATAGCAACTTTTCTTTATGTTCAACCCACGTGGTGTGTACTTTGCGAGACCAGTACCACGTGCTTATACAATTGTTTGACCCATCAGGTTAATAGTAAGACGTTAGTAACCAGTTCGAGGTTTTTCTTTTGTAAATTGCTTTTCGATCTAATTTATTTTAATTATCAAAATTACTGTGGAGTTACACTCTTTGTGTTAACCAAGTTGATCACGTGAAGCATGTGGTATAATCATCAAAGTAGCCCTCAGCTATTCTTTTCGGGAAGATTTCACAAAGAGTTAGCATGAATTTAGTATACCAGTGTGTGGTAATTACATGATGGACAGGATTGTGCTACGATCGTAACTTCTTTGGGTGAAAATTGAATCGGTTGGTTGTGGTTAATTTCCTCTTGCATATGTTTCAACGTTCTTCGTTTGTTATTTTATGAATTCAGTGTTGTATGCAGTCTCCCAATCTTGGCTCCATATTTGATGTGTTCCGTAAGATTACAAACTCGGATTTTCACAGTCCTAAATAAGGCACCAGCATAGTTATGACTCACGTTTAATATGCTGAAATTTCAATGATCAATGTTAAAATAAATTTCGAAATAAAAATTGATTTATTTCTTGTTATTTAAATTCTCTTTTATATATATATATATATATATATATATATATATATATATATATATATCACCGGTTGTCGTATGACTATTAAAAGATTAGAATTAATGTTAGTCTGGTTGGGAATTTGGTAAGCTAGACTGGATACCTGGTGAAACAGTTGCGCAGTAATGCAAGGTTAACTTCCCCAGACATCTCACAGCTTTCAACCCGCTTTTATTGTCTATCAGCACCGATTTCATAGCAAATTAAAGTAACAACGTTACAATATAATCTCCAAAAAATGTGGAGGAAATTAAAGTCTTTGCACTTTTGAAACAAGGAAAAGATCCTGATGAAGTTAACATTGATAAACAGAATTAAACCAGTGACTAAAACTGCAAAGACTGCAGCCACTCACAGAAACAAGACTGATATCTCAACAGGCTGGTTTCAGAGCTGGAAAGAGCATCATAAGCCAAGTTCTACGCCTTACAATGACTTCTGCACGCACTTTTTTCTTTGATCTATGTATATAATTATTTCATCTATGTAGATGATCTTGCTCTTGGTACACAGCGCAAAAAATTAAACTTGTTGAAGAGGAACTAACAGCGTCTCTATCTACCATTTGAACATATAAACACAATGCGTACGGACCATATCCTTTAAAAACCAGGTACTAGTATGTGCGCTTCACATTAGGTCTAGACCTTCGAAAACAAACAACTCAAAATCAGTTACACTGGGAGACCAGATACTGGCACAGACAGACACTTCTAATTATCTAGGACTGTTCCTTGATACGTCCTTCATCTATAAAAATCACTAGACACAAACTGCCAAGAAAGTAACGAGGAACTACATTTTGAATAAACTTAAGTGTAGCAAATCCTACTGTCATAACAACTGGGAAGGCGCTGTGCTTTTCCAGTGCAGAGAACACCAGTCCGTTCCGGACTAGATCCACCCGTACGGGAAATTGGATGCCAAGCTGAATGAGACATGCCGTTTAACGACTGGCTGTATGAAAGCTATACCTCTGGATGAACTGTACACGATCAGCAGTAGAATACAAGAAAATATCCAAACATAACTTCGATGAAAAACATGCAATACACCATGCAGAGAGTAAGTTTCACGTATCATTAAAATTCAGAAGGAGCTTCATGAACCACAAGAGACTGAACAAACGTGAATCCATCTTGAGTTGGAGGCCCTCAACAGACTTGCAACAGGTGTTCCACCAGAGAAGACAAGCCTATTAGGGTGGGGGCTACAACATGACAGCAGAATTTTTGCAACTGTGGTGAGCTGCAGGGGATGTCGCACACGTTAGATTGTCCTGTCAGTCCTTACAAGTGTGCCCTCGAAGAATGGAAACAATGAAGTAATTGAAGTTTCACAATATTAGGCTGAAAATTTTAAAAGAGATAACAAGTACAAGAAACTGTAGCCAAAAAATCATCGGGAAACGAAAAAGTAAAGTAAATATAACTCATGTTTTCAAGATCTAAGCCCAGTCAATAAACGACTGTAATTTCCTGAACAGAACGTCGCGAGGCTTTCTGAACAGACTAAAGTTTGACCAGAAGACATATGGCATACTACAGTGACTAAGCACGTACTTAGAAAAAAATAAAGTATAATAATATTACGATATCTAACTGTTCCAATGTTTTGCATTCCTAAATAAAACGTCGTGAAACAATCCTCCATGTGCAATGCAGATACCATAAGTTTCATACTCTTTCAAACCAAATTTAAATTGAGATCGAACCCGCCAGCCAGCGAATCATCTTTTCAGAAGTTACTCCCCTATTTCAATATTATGGACATTTGGTAGGTACCGTGCTGAATTTATTCCGCCAATATCACACGAATGGCAGCCTGTCGGTCTCCATAGTATTGCAACTACGCTGGGCAAAGTATTGTGCCTACAGTTTCTCAAGAAGGAAGTTTTACCAAAGACGATTATTTTGAATATTTCAAGGAAAATAGGTCGTCCGGGCAGAATTCACGTTAAGAACAGATTTTGGTACGCTTGCAGATCTGCAGTCAAAAGTCACTGGTTAACTACGTGTCTGGGCTTCTCTCTCTCTCTCTCTCTCTCTCTCTCTCTCTCTCTGTCTCTGTCTCTCCGCCTCCCTCTCTTTTTTTTCTTTTTCGTTACTAGCTACTAGTTTTTAAATATAGATTCGCCAGTGCAATAGAAGGAGATGTCCAGAAGAAATTATTTTAAGTTAGATTTAAAACTCGCTTTACCACCTGTCATATAGTTTATTAAGAGAACTCGCTCCACCACCTGTCAAATAGTTTATTGCATTGGCTAAATGATCAAAAATTTTGTTGCTGCATATTGAACTCTTTTCTGAGCCACTGACAGCTTTATTAATGGGAATGAAGGACATTTATACCTCTAGTGATGTGGGTATGGATGTCACTGTTTTTCTCAAATATTGATGGATAATTTATGACGGTTTTCATTAGCGAATACGTATTTGAACTGCGACAACACAGTTAAAATGCCATAGATCCTTGTAAAGGTACATACGTGACTTTCGTTGGTGGACACGACGTACTATTCTTACTGGTCTCTTTTCTGCAATCAGTACTTTTTTTCTAAGTGATGAGTTACTCCTAAAAATTCTTCTACAAGACATTATTGAGTAGAAACATGCAAAATTTGTCAGAAGGTTAATACGTTGGTTTCCAATTATACGAAGGACAAAAGTAGATGAAGTTAATATTTTGAGAAGCTCACAAATATTCTTCTTCCAGTTCGTGTTTTCATGAGTATTTACACCCAAAAATCAGAATCATTGTACCCTTTTTACTACCTCCTGTCCGCTTGCTACATCAGTTGTTAGTATGACACTAATTTTTGCATAGAACTAAAAATAGTGTATGTTTTTTTGAAAAAGATTTGGAGAGTCCGTTTTCTGAGAACCTGAATTCTTTGGAAAACATCATTCATAATGTTTTGTGTAGGTTACTCTCAAATAGCATTTATTGTAACACTAATATTGTCTGCAAAAAATAAATTATGCTTGTTGAATGTTAAGTCGAAGGTCATTCACGTACACTGACGGGAAAAAATCACGACACTAAGAAGGAGATATGCGACATAAACATGAGTTGGTAGACGTGTGTCTACATCTGAAACATTAATCCTATTGAAATTAAAAGCTAGTCGCATATTGGTGGCGCTAGTGGCACTATCATGAGGACGCAAATCGGGTTTGCTTTAAATACATGCTGTACCGGTTGTGGGCGTTAGTTACCTCTGAGACTGGATTTGGTGAGTTAATGTTACTCGAGAATACCTTCAAAGCGACAGACACGCCATTGTCAACACCTCACTGAGTCTGAACGAGGTTGTCTAACGGGGCTTTCCTACTGCGATACTGCAGATAGACTGAATAGGAATATAGCCGCTGTACATGACTACTGGCAGAAGTGGTCACGGGAATGTGCGATCTGAAGATGGGCCCCAGATGGCCACGTGGCCCTACTGAGAAGGAAGACCATGGTGTTTGGCGCATGGCTCTGGCGCATCGTACTATATCTGCTGCAGCAATCTGACCAGCTGTTGGCGTCACAGTGACACAACGAATTGTTACAAATCGAGTACTCCAGGACAGCTCCGAGCCACACCCCTGTAGCATGCACCCCACTGACCCGAAACCATCGCCATTTGCGACTTCGGTTGTGTCAAGGGAGAACTCACTGAAGGAAGGCATGGATGTCTGTCGTGTTTGTCGGTGAAAGCTGATTCTGCCTCTGTGCCTGAGATGGTCTCGTGTTGGCTAGAAGAAGCCAGCTGAGGGCCTTCAAGCAGCGCTTGGCATGACAGCGGGAGCACTCTCGTGTTTATCCTCCACACCTTGAATGCAAATTTGTACATCAGTGTAGTGGTTCGATCTGTTCTGCTGCCATTCATGAACAACATTCCAGTGGTATTTCCCGACAGGCTAACAGTCGCTTACATACCACTGCAGTAACCCAACGTACTTACAGAGCGCCGACATGTTGCCTTGGCTTACTCAATCAGTAGATCTGTCTCCAGTCGAGCACAAATGGGACATCATTGGACGAAAACTCCAGCCTCATCCACAAACAGCATTTACCGTCCTTGTATTCGCCATTAAATTGTAACAGGCATGAACTTAACCCCACAATGAGACAGCCGCCATCTGTAGAACAACGCATGCATATTTGCACGCTTGCATCCGACGTTTTGGAGATTATACTGGTTATTAATGTACCAGAATTTCACATTTGCAATCGCTTACCTCGTGATTCCGTTAACAAGTGATCTTACAATCCTAATCGCTTAAATATGCTACCTTGAAAAATTATTTCCGAAATTTCATTAGTCTATATTAATTATTTTCTGGTGCCTGCGTTTTTTTTTTTTTTTTCGCCAGTGCATGTAAGGATTAAGAGTGGACCCAAAATTGAACCCTGTAGGACTTTCTTTTTGATTTATCCTGAGTATATAATTCTGATCCTAATTACGGGTATAAATAATAACAGATTTTTGAAATAGTTAATGAACAGAGTTTTATATCACACTTTAACTTCAAATTTTTTATGATACATTTGCTGCCTCGTTAGAGTTGGCTGCGGGGAAACACGCCACCGTGTATTGGTACCGGTGCGGGTTTAGTCGGCCAGGCGTGGCTGCTACCAGCCGCAGCCATTACCACCTCGCGCAACTGGGCGTGGGCCTGGTATCGGTTTCAGCGGCGGTCAGCGCAACGCGACTACACCGGCCGAGAACTACCAGCCATCAGAAGGAAATGCAGACCACGTAATCTGCTCCTGACCCTATTGCTGCTGTCGCTGCAGCCGTAATCGCCAAACACTGCGAGTCAGTGACCGCGAACACCAAAGATCAGTGTAGAGTTTTAACTAGTTAGGAAATGTTTGTTCGGCGTCTGCTTTGCAGTACAGTAAAAATCATTCTCTTCGAACATGACTATTGTGCCGGAATAACATTACAACACAGTACCTTATAATTATCATTTCATTTTAATTTATCAAACTCGATATTACTTTTTTGAGTATAAAATTTTTTTGGCATTAACTGAAGGAATGTAATGTATATTTATGACAATGTATTCAAAATCAAAATTGTATTGGAGTGCCGCAGGCACGCTGGTAATGTCAGGAATCTTGCGTTATATACACTACTGGCCTTTAAAATTGCTACACCATGAAGATGGCGTGCTACATACGCGAAATTTAACCGACAGGAAGAAGATGCTGTGATATGCAAATGATTAGCTTTTCACAAGATTCACACAAGGTTGGCGCCGGTGGCGACACCTACAACGTACTGACAAAAGGAAAGTTTCCAACCTATTTCTCATACACAAACAGCAGCTGACCGGCGTTGCCTGGTGAAACGTTGTTGTGATGCCTCGTGTAAGGAGGAGAAATGCGTACCGTCAGGTTTCCGACTTTGATAAACGTCGGATTGTAGCCTATCACGATTGCGGTTTATCGTATCGCGACAATGATACTCGCGTTGGTCGAGATCCAATGACTGTTAGCAAAATCTGGAATCGGTGGGTTCAGGAGGGTAATACGGAACGCCGTGCTGGATCCCAACGGCCTCGTATCACTAGCAGTCGAGGTGACAGGCATCTTATCCGCATGGCTGTAACGGATCGTGCAGCCACGTCTCCATCCCTGAGTCAACAGATGGGTACGTTTGCAAGACAACAACCATCTGCACGAACAGTTCGACGACGTTTGCAGCAGCATGGACTATCAGCTCGGAGACCATGGCTGCGGTTATCCTTGACGCTGTATCACAGACAGGAGCGCCTGCGATGGTGTACTCAACGACGAACCTGGGTGCACGAATGGCAAAACGTCATTTTTTTCGGATGAATCCAGGTTCTGTTTACAGCATCATGATGGTCGCATCCGTGTTTGGCAACATCGCGGTGAATGCACATTGGAAGCGTGTATTCGTCATCGCCATACTGGCGTATAACCCGGCGTGATGGTAAGGGGGCCATTGGTTACACGTCTCGGTCACCTCTTGTTCGCATTAACGGCACTTTGAATAGTGGACGTTACATTTCAGATGTGTTACGACCCGTGGCTCTACCCTTCACTCGATCCCTGCGAAACCCTGCATTTCAGCAGGATAATGCACGACCGCATGTTGCAGGTCCTGTACGGGTCTTTCTGGGTACAGAAAATGTTCGACTGCTGCCCTGGCCAGCACATTCTCCAGATCTCTCACCAATTGAAAACGTCTGATCAATGGGGGCCGAGCAACTAGCTCGTCACAATACACCAGTCCCTACTCTTGATGAACTGTGGTATCGTGTTGAAGCTGCATGGGCATCTGTACCTGTACACGCCATCCAAGCTCTGTTTGACTCAATGCCCAGGCGTATCAAGGCCGTTATTACGGCCAGAGATCTATGCACTCAAATTGCTTGAAAATGTAATCACATGTCAGTTCTAGTATAATATATTTCTCCAATGAATACCCGTTTGTCATCTGCCAGTAGTGTATAAGACCGACCAAAATATTTCAGTTTGAAAGCCATAGAATCCAGAACAGAGATGCCAATCAAGAAAAATCGCCGTTAGTAAAAAGGCAAAATCAAATTGAAGATACCAATTTCCCAAAATACCGTGTCCTGCTATGAAGAAATCTGTAACTGCCTGTTGCACATCTTCGTCCTACAGGGCCTTTTTTTAAGGAACCGAAGGCTCGATAATCGCAATGGGGAGATCCGTCGTACTCCCATCAACCGCCCACTGGACTAGCATGGAACTTTGCGCACAAATCAACAATGGTGAGTTTCGACAGACATGCTGCGCCTATACACATTCTTCATTCTCTAGTGGATGTCTACCGCTGTTTGTCCTTCAGCATCCAAGGAAAGAATAACAGCACATTGGTCCTGCTTGGACACATTTGGCAATAATGTCGCCGAAGTTCACGTTTCTCATGTATGTCGGAAAGACACGACTGCCACATTAATACCTTGCCTACGTGTCGGTGCATGTGTGCCCGCATCGGGGTCGGACTACGTTGTATACACGTGGCAGGGACGTCCTCAAGGGAAACTTCTTGATCGCTGATTATAGTATCTAAAAGTAGTGTTAAGACAATAGCACTAACATCGTTGAGACGTGAGTGCTCACAGACGGAGAGTCTCATGGTAAAACTGGTCGAGAACGAACGTAAATAAAGTGCATTGCCGATGTTGTATCCAAAGAGTTGCAAGGCATTTGAAGCATCCCCAACTCTCTTGTGGTTCCCTCTTTAGGTACTGCACGTCGACGTCTGCTCGTAGATACGTATCGTCTGTAGGTTTTCCGGCTTCACTTACCGACGTGACAGCGACGACTCTCCGATGAGGTGCGGGCCTTGTCTTTTGCTGTTACTGCGGGTCTTGTAAATATTGCTTTTATTTAGTAATAAGCCCGGCTAAAACTCTCCCCTTTTATGATTAAGACAGCCTACGCCACCTTTTGGAGGGAGTGGGGACGTCAAAGGGTCACAAAACTTCATATTAAGCAGTCCGTAAAACACTGATTAGTACTAGGTAATTGAAATAAGTACAACACTCTTGTATTTCACTTTCACTCTATATTCAAGGATTAAGATGGTGATGGATGACGGTCTATTTAAAAGGTTCCCAGCCTGGAGGAATCTAACATAGTCTGCAAATGCCAATATGCACGCGCTCTACGTCCAGATTCGCAACTAACGGCACACGACACTTTCAAAAGTCCACACGTTAATATCTGAATACCGGTACCGCTAAATTCACTCGTATCAGCAGATAATTTGAGTTTCTGCCGTCTATATGTCCGTAAAGTACTAATCTAGCACGAAAGTCCTAAAATCCCCTTAATACTCCGTTGCTACCAACAGTCAGAGCTCGTACACTACATACATCACTTTTAACCCCGTAATATTCTAACAGTTTCTCGTGAATCTTAACACGATAAAGTACAATCTAATTATTGTCTCGCTGACTGACACGGGTTCCCCACACTTTAATGAAACAATCAAGGAAAAAAGTCGGCAATAATGACGATCAGGCCTTTTTTATAGGTTTTACATCACAAGAGTTTAACGTCACTGCCTTCTCCGTTACGGAGCTTCCGTGGCTTTGCTGTACTTAGACGTTAAACTGCTTGCTGACATACTATAATTTTGATCTGCAATTACCGAACTCTGATTCTACATTATTTTCCCCTCTAAAAATTCTATTCTTAATTTCAAATTATTCTTTCTATAGCTTTTATCACTGTAAACTGAACCGAGGTGTTACACATTAATAAGTCGGCTTTTACATGGGGCACAGAATACCTTTAACCAAAACCAAGAAGAACTAGTAAAACGGATTATTGGAGGAAGAACACTGTGTGGAAAACCTCAATACAGATTCCTCGCTGCCAATTATTGTTACCGCGAAATGCCTCATGTCGCCCAATCGGCAACTCATTACAAAGAAAAACTGTGATATTTACAAGTGTAGTATTATAAAAGTCTTAGCAGTTTTGAACCTTCAATATCTGTGAACATTGATGTGCTTTCTGTAAATCTATAAACAGCATTCAGTTAAGGACTTTTAAAATTCATGAACCATCAGTAAGGTTCTTACTTATCATCGTAAGTATACAGTGATGCAATATTAAAAGGTATACTATTTTACTTAAAAGAACTGGAATACACTTGCCATTAGAACATAAATTTTGCTACTACATCAAAAGAGAAACAGAAATAAGTGGCTGCAGTTATTGTTTCTATGTAGTAAATTAACTTTGTTTGAACTGATTCTTTCTTGATTAACAAATAATACATCAAACATGATTAACTTGTTTATTTTGCAAAACACACTGGAAGAAGACTGAATACTTGTTACAGGAAGGACAAAAACACTGGGCTGCAAAGAGAGCACACACAGCTAAGAATCATCATTAACAAAGGAAATAAATGTAGCACTCCAGAAAATATGTAACAAAATAAATTTGTCCTTTTTACTCATTTCGACATTCCCACTTAAAGAGGACACAAATTATTTAGTGTTGACAAGTTCTTTACAAATGTTCTGAATGCTTAGTATACTGAACATCTTCATCTATGTCTGAAGTCTCACCTTTGGTAATGGTTAGTAAATCAGGCAGCCGGTCCTTGGATGGAGCATCCTGCAACAGAAACTCATTCTCCTTGTACTTATTGCCCATAAAATCATAATGTACGTCAATATGCTTACTTCTGCGATGAAAATCTGTGTTTTAATAAGTTTCACTGTACTTAAATTGTCAATTTTCAAAGGTGTCTTTATTTTACTAAGGAAACCCAAGTCATTGGGCAAACTCTTCACCTGAACAATTTCTCTCACTGTCTGACTGGCTGCGATATATTCAGCCTTCGTTGTAGAAAGCGATACCACTTTCTGTTTTGTCGAACCCCATGTAATAGTGGATTCACTGAGCTTTAACAACATACCGGTTGTGGATCTTCTAGGTTCGACATCACCAGCATATTTTGCAACCTGTAGGCATGAAGGTGAATTTCCTTCTTTGAAGGAAAATAAAGTCCATAGTGCCTTTAACGTATTACAAGATCTTTTTTACAGCACTCCAGTGTATTTTTGTTTTTTTCCAAGGTGCTGACTGGCACTGTTGACTGCTAAAAGTAATGTCTGGCCGTGTTCCTTTTGACAAATACAGCAGAGTAGCCACAACTTGCCAATGTGGAACATTGGACATGTCATTCTCCCAACGTTTATGCATACCAGCACACGTCTAATGATGAAGATTTGCAGGTACTGTTACAGGATTAGCATCCCCCAACCTAAAGCGTCGTAGAATCCTATTGCTTAAGCCTCTTGATGCAGAAAAATAGAACTGTATGCTAATTGTTCTACTTGCAGGCCCAACTAGGTACCTGGATGTGATGTCAAATTCTCCCCCCAAGTCTCTTAGCAAAAAGATGATGGCAGCAGGATCTTTAGCAGCCACCAGACCATCATCCATAAGCGGTGCCAAGGTTAATGGATTATTTGTGTCCTGAATGGAGAATACCCACGGAGCTGCGTTCGTTGACTGAAGTCCAAAATTGCATAAAACTGCTGTGAAACGTTGGTTCCAACACGTGAAACATTCTTTCGGGTCGTAGAAGCTTTGATTTAGTTTACGCACACGGCCTTTCCCAAGTTCAGAACGTTTTGTTGATGTCATATAAATGGTTTCTGCTAAATTTACAAAAAGAAAAGCTGTTCGGACACCAAATTATTGTTCTACACACATCTTTCTAGAGGCTGCAATGCATAACGCTACAGGAACTGAGACCAATCTAGTCACTGGACAGTGTGTTTGCAGGTAATCAACTTGCTTGCAACCTCTAGCCACAACTCCAGCGCTGAAATGTGGTACACCATCGCCGTCAGAATACTTGATTTTGTACTCCCCTCAGTTATCAGTGATTTGTTGATCTGCAGTTCGATCTAGTAACGTCCATGTTTGGTTGATTTCTCAGGAATTAACTTCATCATTCATCGCATCTTTCCATTTTTCTGCCTCAACACACGAAACTACTTCGTCATATGTTTCTGACTCAACAATATCTAAAACGGATACATAATTCTCATATATTACTAGCAATCTTAATGATCTGCCATTTCTTAACCGATATATCCTATCGGATTGAACAGCTTCATATGCTACTGCCTCCTGTCAGTGATATTGTCAGAATGTGCATCATTGTCTCTCTCTGCACACACTTCTGTAGAATCCTGCATCACGGTGATATTCTGGAGGTTGTCCTCTACATATGATAACTTATTTTCAGACAGGAAATAGTCCACTGCTCTTGGTGTCGTGTTCGATGTGTGCTGCAGTTTTCTTTAAATAGTCCTCCTGTAAAAGTAATATCTCTGTGGAAATTTACTTATCGCTGGTCTGGAAAGAACACATGATAACCTTCTGTGTTTTGGCCATAACCGACAATATACCCCTTCTCAGTCTTTGCATCCAAGATTTGCTTCTTATCTTTAGGTACATGGACATAAATTTCTTCACCAAAAGGTCTGAGGAATTTTAAGCTTGGTTTTTTTTTCCTAGCCACAGCTCACATGGCACAACTTCTCTTTCTTTACTTGTTCGACTCCAGTTGAGTACGAATATTGCATAATTCACAGCGTCTGCCCACATTTAAACTGGCAGTCCACTTGCATGCATACAGGTCCTAGCTAACTCTACAACAGTTCTCTTTTCCCTTTCAGTGACTCTATTCTGTTGTGGACTGTATGGCACTGCTTTCTGGTGCTAAATTCCATACTGGTTAGTCAGATTGTTAAACTCTTTACAGTAAAATTCTTAACCTTTATCTGTCCTTAATGTCTTTATGCCTCTACGCAAATGATTCCCACTCACTTTAAAGAAATTTCTGAAGCATTCGACTGTGTCTGACTTATTCTTCATGAAGTACACCATTCAGCAGTCACTACAGTTATCTTTCAACATCAAGAAATATTTTGCACCACCCACAGAGTCTTCAGGCATTTTACCATTGAAATCTAGATATACAAGCTCACCTGTCTGTTTTGATTTTGTATAACGGGATGGAAATGGCGGTTTACACATTTTACCAATAATGTAGTCCTTTCACTGAAACTTCTGAATTTGTAAATTTATGTTGGTACTTGAAAAAACTTGTTTAACTGGCATATGCACAGAATTCACTATTTGACAAACCTTACATTTCATATTAAATAGTTTCCTCATGTCTCTCTCCCACAGCGACAACATCCTTTAAAAAATGGTACATTCTATTGTCAGACTGATGTGTCATACCTTTATCAGGGGCTTCACCCAAAGAAAACAGATTATACATTGAGTCTGGAACACGCAAAACTTTGATGATATGCTTCTCCTTCCATTCCTTTCCAGTGTGGGTCACAATATTAATGTCTCCAGATTCAAGCGCCGGAATGTATTTCTCATCACCAATACAAACAAGTCTTGCCTCCACAAATTCTATATAGGTGGTGAACCAAGAGAAACTGATTGAAAATATGATCCATATACCATGCTTGTCCAGTAGTATCTGAATCAGTTGCACTGAACAATGCTACTCCAATGAGAGCTTCTCGACTGGGTGAGATTGGACTGCAGTTGTAGATTTTCGCTTTTTGCAGTCACAGATCCAGTGACCCGACTGGTGGCAATGGTGAGAGGTGTGTGATTTTGCAGAATGCTTGTGCTTTTTACCGCCATTTTTATGATAGCTGTTACTTGCTGCAGCCAACGGTCTTGCAGCAATGGTAACACCGGTTCCCGTCAGGTCACCGAAGTTAATGCTGTCGGGCTGGGGCCGGCCGAAGTGGCCGAGCGCTTAAAGGCGCTACGGTCTGGAACCGCACGACCGCTACGGTCGCAGGTTCGAATCCTGCCTCGGGCATGGATGTGTGTGATGTCCTTAGCTTAGTTAGGTTTAAGTAGTTCTAAGTTCTAGGGGACTTATGACCACAGCAGTTGAGTCCCATAGTGATCAGAGCCATTTTTTTTTTTTTTTTTTTTTTTTTTTTTGTCGGTCTGGGCTAGCTCTTCGATGGATCTGCCGAGCGCTGTTGGCAAGCGGGGTGCACTCAGCGTTTGCGAGGCAATCTGAGGAGCCACTTGATTGAGAAGTAGCGGCTCCGGTCTCGGAAACTGACATACGGCCGGGAGAGTGGTGTGCTGGCCACATGCCCTTCCATATCCACATCCAGTTATGCTTATGGGCTGAGGATAACACGGCCGTCGGTCGGTACTGTTGGGCCTTCATAGCCTGTTTGGGAGGAGTTTAGTTAGTTTAGTTTGTTGCTTGCTGCATAAGCTGAACTTTCAACTTGATCACTTACGTTCATTCTATGTCCCCAACGGCAAGTCTGGAGATCAGAACGCTAAATGTTTGTGCACTTACCGGTACAGATTCCCATGCACTGATAAAATGTATTTGTAAGCTACTGGCAGAGTAATCAGAATTTCCGTAACAACCACCTGCTCAGGTATTTGCTGACCTAGAATCTGCAAGTAATGCCGGCCGCGGTGGTCTCGCGGTTCTAGGCGCGCAGTCCGGAACCGTGCGACTGCTACGGTCGCAGGTTCGAATCCTGCCTCGGGCATGGATGTGTGTGATGTCCTTAGGTTAGTTAGGTTCAAGTAGTTCTGAGTTCTAGGGGACTGACGACCACAGCAGTTGAGTCCCATAGTGCTCAGAGCCATTTCAACCATTTTTTGCAAGTAATGTGCAAGATCTTCAGTACTAGCAATGTGTGTCACTATCGGTAGGTTTCTTTTGGAAACTATATCACTTTTGCAATAACATGTAAACACTGGTTCTGCATCGTTTTCCTAAATAGACACTAGCTTTTCTCACATTTGTCTCGACGTGTTGCAGTTCATAATATGCAGCACAGTTTTTTCTTCAACTGACATGGCAATAATTCGTTGTGCTGTTGTGTCACACTTTGTCCAGGTAGCAAAAAGCTTGCTGTATACAGCGTTATCGGATGTTTCTTCAGGTAGTTTATATGATCTGTAGACAAGACATCCAGGCAGTAAAATTTTCGAAACATTTGAGTTTAGTGACGTTGACGATCTCACTTCCTGTCTTGAGGTTCATTTATATTCCTCTTTGCGCTTTGCTGGAAAACTAACCTCACATGGTTCGCTCGAATTTGAATTATCGTTTCAGATCCGATAAGAACTTTTCAAAAAATATTATTTGTCTCGCAATCCTGGGCCCATAACCTGTTGGAGCTCATTCTTTCTTGATTAACAAATAATACATCAGACGTGATTAACATGGATTTTATCTTGCAACACACAACTAGTGGGACAAAGTTCGCGCCTCCTCATTTTTCATTGTTCCCAAATTTATTAAGATGGCAGATGCAGCAATGTCACAGTGACGTCGTGGTAGGAAGTACAAATTTTGGTGGGAAAGGTCAGTTGAGCTACCTCCACTAACCCAAGCCCCATCCCCTCAATCCCTCCCCTCTTCTCCTCCCCTACCATCTCCTCCCCTACCCTCCACATCTGGAAATTGTTGGGAGAAAGACTCAGTCTGTGCTGAGCTGCCCAATAGGATGGACATAAGTATCCATTGTTTATTTAAACAATTTGAGTTGTCATTGACAGTAGTTCCATTTCATATATTCACCATGAGGTCCGGAGAGCAACTAACCTAGTTCACAACACCAAAGCCCGAGTGCGCTGTTGCCCCCCCCCCCCCGCCCCCAACCTTCCCCTGATGTAATCCAGGATGGCTGTCTGGGGAAAAAAATGTCAGGAAAAGGGCTCAGTCTGTGTCTAGCTGCTGGTCTGAGAGGAAAGATGTAATTGTTTAGCGTGTTAAATGGATGAGATGTCTGTGCTGGAGAAGGAGGAGTTTAACGGGTATATTATCTGTAACTATTCATCTGAGGTCTGTGTCAATAGCAATGATAATGGATGAAGATGAATACGCGATTGCTCGGGAGATATTATATCTGGTGTTTAAGTAATGTGCGAAAGAGCTTCACGAACATAGCTTGAAGATGTCACAGGAACTAAATGTACCATTGCATAAAGAGAGAGAGAGAGAAAGAGAGAAAGAGAGCTTTGCAGATAACTCGATAGTATTTAAACATTTACACATTTCATTCCGAGGAATACCACCACAGCCACAACTGAACACGGACTCTAGAAAGATCATGGCACAGTTGTGAAACCGTCCCTAAGACATTTCCTGCACTTTTGTGGGAAGTGCCCCGGTCTTTGAACACGAGCTCCTTCAGGAGTTACTAAACCCAGTTGACTATGCTCCTAAATACGTTTACAAAGAGGTCGGTGCCCAGTAGCTTGCTTAAATTTTGCGGTGCACATCACCACACTTGAGCAAAGACACTAAAAAGACCAATGCACACTTGTGGAAACTCTCAAGTCTTCCTCCTCTACTCTAGAAAAAAAACATAAACAAATTATTTAGTGTTTAACCCCTCAATATTTGCAAATATTGCTTTAAGAAATTTGTTTCAGAAATAAAAAAAAAATGGTTCAAATGGCTCTGAGCACTATGGGACGCAACTGCTGTGGTCATAAGTCCCCTAGAACTTAGAACTACTTAAACCTAACTAACCTAAGGACAGCACACAACACCCAGCCATCACGAGGCAGAGAAAATCCCTGACCCCGCCGGGAATCGAACCCGGGAACCCGGGCGTGGGAAGCGAGAACGCTACCGCACGACCACGAGATGCGGGCCCAGTTTCAGAAATACTCACACAGAAAACACTCCATTGTCTTCCCAGGTGCAGGTGGAACAGATACATGCAATGTGATCAAAAGTATCCGGACACCTGGCTGAAAATGACTTACAAGTTCGTGGTGCCCTCCATCGGTGTTGCTGGAATTCAGTATGGTGTTGGCCCACCCTTAGCCTTGATGACAGCTTCCACTCTCGCAGGCATACATTCAATCAGGTGCTGGAAGGTTTCTGGGCAATGGCAGCCCATTCTTCACGGAGTGCTGCACTGAGGAGAGGTATCGATGTCGGTCGGTGAGGCTTGGAACGGAGTCGGCGTTCCAAAACATTTCAAAGGCGTTCTATAGGATTCAGGCCAGGACTCTGAGCAGGTCAGTCCATTACAGGGATGTTATTGTCGTGTAACCACTCCGCCACAGGCCGTGCATTATGAACAGGTGCTCGATCGCCTCCCCGAATTGCTCTTCAACAGGGGGAAGCAAGAAGCTGCTTAAAACAGAATGTAGGCCTGTGCTGTGATAGTGTCACGCAAAACAACAAGGGGTGCAAGCCCCCTCCATGAGAAACACGACCACACCATAACACCACCGCCTCCGAATTTTACTGTTGGCACTATACACGCTGGCAGATGACATTCACCGGGCATTCGCCACACCCACAACCTCGCATCGGATCGCCACATTGTGTACCGTGAATCGTCACTCCACACAAGGTTTTTCCACTGTTCAATCGTCCAATGTTTACTCTCCTTACACCAAGCGAGGCGTCGTTTGGCATTTACCGGTGTGATGTGTGGCTTATGAGCAGCCGCTCAACGATGAAATCCAAGGTTTCTCACCTCCCGCCTTACTGTCATGGTACTTGCAGTGGATCCTGATGCAGTTTGGAATTCCTGTGTGATGGTCTGGATAGATGTCTTCCTATTACACATTACGACCCTCTTCAACTGTCGGCTGTCTCTGTCAGTCAACAGAAGAGGTCCGTCTGCTGGTTTATGCTGTACGTGTCTCTTCACGTTTCCACTTCACTGTCGCATCGGAAACAATGGGCCTAGGGATGTTCAGGAACGTGGATATCTCGCGTACAGACGTATGACACAAGTGACATCCAATCACCTGACGACGTTCGAAGTCCGTGTTTCCCGCAGAGTGCCTCATTCTGCTCTCTCACGGTGTCTAATGACTACTGAGGTCGCTGACACGGAGAACCTGCCAGTAGGTGACGGCACAATTCACCTAATATGAAAAACGTATTTTTGAGGGGGTGTCCGGATACTTTTGATCACATAGTTTACATCAGGGCAACATACACTCGAAAAAAATACGTCGCTAAAATAAATGAGCGCAAGTACACCCCGTGGAAGACGAACCTGCAGACCCGCAATGCGGTGGCGCGTTCGTCAGCGGCCGCAGCTCGCCACAGAGTGAAGTGCAGACCCCATGCAGGGATTTCCGGCTGGATCCACGAGCGCGGGAAAACCGTAGCTGGCCAGACAAGCACGAACTTATCTTGTGTGCTGAGAGCAACATTTATCTGCAAGTCGCATAGAATGCCGCTCTCCTATTGACTCCCTGGGTAAAATAGTGAGTGGAGGAGGTAGTGATTGCATAAACCCTCTTCGTGGCGCAGTCGCTCTCATCCTGCCTTCGTCAGTTCACCTTGAAAGATTGTAACTCTAATTTGCTTTGCTGAATAGCGTAAGATTGTGACTTGAATTTGGTATGCTGAAATCGGGTGCTAATTAGACCATGAAAGCGGTTTAAAACTGTGAGCTGTCTGGGGAGAAGTTAACCGTGCGTTTACTGGGCCACTGTTTCACAACTGGGTAACTAGTCTAGGTTTACCACATTACCAATCAGACTATCATTGATTATAATCTTTTACAGTCATACAACAACCGGTAATATATCTATATAAAAGGAGAATTTAAATAAAAAGAAAGAAATCAGTTTATATTTGCAAATTTATTTTAAAGATTGTTCATTGAAATTTCAGCATATTATACGTGAGTTATAACTGAGCTGGTGCCTTATTTACGATTGTGAGACTGTGAGATTGGAATATTACGGAACACATAAAATATGGAGCCAAGATTGGGAGACTGGGTACAACACTGCATTCATAAAACAACACACAAAGAACATTGAAACACATGCAACAGAAAGTTAACCACAACCAATAGATTCAAATTTTCAGTTAAAGAAATTACTTTCGTAGCACAATCCTGTCCGTCTTGTAATTACCCTTCACGTGGTCAACTTGGTTTACAGAAAGCGTATAACTCCGCAATAATTTAGATAATAAAAATAAATTAGATCAAAAAGCAAATTACAAAACAAAAACCTCGAACTGGTTACTAACGTCTTACTATTAACCTGATGGGTCAAACAGTTATATAAGCACGTGGTACTGGTCTCACAAAGTACACGCCACGTGGGTTGAACATAAAGAAAAGTTGGTATATTCAAAATCTTTTCAAGACGATACGTTATAATCACACAAGCATTTGCATTTAAGATTGATCTTACTTAGAGTTACTGACCAACACGTGGTTCCACTTTACTCACAAAGTAGTAACAAAGCAACTACCGCAAATTAATCTGAACTGGACACGAGAATTACACTCCGCTGCAATTAAAGATAACCTTAGCTATTTTAAAGCTAACCCGAAATAAAATGATTAAATTCTCAGTTAAGCTGAACTTAACAAATCCATTGTCCTATGGACTTAACAGACACGCGCTTAGCCGGAGATCTTACCACTTCAGACGCTCGCTACCGCCAGACTGCTACTGCTGGACTGCCCTGCGCTACTACTGGACTCCAACTGCCTACTGCTCGGCTGCAACTCTCCAACTGCCCGACTCCCACTGAACTACCCAGCGTGCTCCCGAGAGTCGCTCACAAAGACCAACGGAAGGCGCCAGAGGGGCAGCTTCCTATACCAACATGACAGGGGACGGACCGGACCATACTAAGAATGGAAACCTCTCTGCTTTTAGGAACCGTAGCTACCTGTTTCAACGTTGGTCCTACTGTTCTCTAGCAGACAGCCTTGTCTGCTACCCTCAAGCATGCAGCTACAAACACATTTGATCATTCATCCTCTCACACAGAAGGGAAGGGGGATGACAGTATCTTATCATACACAGTATATAAAAGAAAGCGGATGTAGGTTCCGTATGAGACTGTGTGACATGAATTACATATAAGAATTACATATAAACTGTGCTTTAAAGTGTAGTAGTGTGAGAGATCGTTCTTGTTTACATGTAAAAGTAACACGTTCCACTACTCAGTCTCCTCCCAGATAGTCAGAAACGCCACAGTAAATTTAGAAGAGGAATTTATTCCTTAAAAGACAACAAATTTGAGAAATTAAACATGAAAGGAATCCAACAGAGACCTTTCATAACCCCAACGCTCCGGGAAAAGACTGTGCAGGGAATTTTCTGGCCATGCTAGGACATTCCCAAGCAGGCTTCTCACACCCTACTTAAACCAAAAGTGTAAAGAAAAAGGCAAAAGGTCACCAGCTACTTGCTAAAACACAATAATTTCAAACATCTTTACTATCTACCAATTTCAAAGAGAGAAAAATAAAAACACACAATCTGTGACACCTATTTAAAAGGTCGTGTAGACCTAAATCGGTCAGCAAGTAAAAACAATGGTTCCTGTGTCATTGATATGAAAACAATTTCTGGTTGTTACCCTTATGGAGTTCACCAGTATTTGCTCATTGCAAGAGCCAACTGATCACAGGCAAATTTATGACTGTTTATTAACAGGCAAAATTTATGAAAATAGCAAAGGTGCCACAGCAATTAAAAAAAAGAACATCAAATAACATCAGTATCATAAAGTAGAACATTACAATGCACAATTCGCAAAGGCAAAAAATCGACAAAAAAAAACATGTTTTACTAAGTGGTTACCGCAAAAAAATTCTATATCTTATAAAACTAATAATCTGTAGGATTAACCTAACTGTGTGGCACTAATTTAATCATTAATTTCAGTTAGTTAGCAAACAATGAGCACTGTGTCATTATACTGAAAGTACAATAATTGTGTGATTGTTACCCTTAAGGGGTTCCTCACAATAAATATGCCCCATGCAAAGGCTAATCGATCACAGTCCAATGAGAATGAATAGCTATCTGACTCATAAAGGAAGCAGTGCCACAGTAATGAATTTATGAAACAAAATATCACAAATCTAATACCTAACACAAGAACAAACATTGATCAATAAAACAGTACAATAGTCAACATCTAAAACAAAACACCAATAAATAAAACACCTGCAAAATACCATAGTCAAAGTTTAAAAAAATATAGAACACCTGCAAATTACAAGAGTCAGAGTTTAATAAACACCAATAAATCGAGTCCCTGCAAAACACACGAGTCAAAGTTTCTGTGACAGAAACACACGTATATGCATTGAGCTAAGAACCGTATAATCACTGTTCACTGATACACTCACTAGTTCCACTGTTCCGTGGCACAATATAAGGGGAGGGGGAGGGGGTTCGTCGCCGCAGCTGTCAGTAGGGATTTTTGTCCATCTGTTGCGTGCGATCCCGCCGTCTCTGCCCTCTCATGAAGTTTCTCTTGTGTCACGTACATCTCGATTTTGTTCCATGTTTGTATTGTCAAATTCGTGCAGTATCCTCGATTGACATGCCAGGTTGATATTCCTGGGCAAGGATGACACTTCAATGGCTCTTCTTCGTGTCACCCTTAGCGACCAGAGAACATCTAACCATGAATTACTGTCGCTTGACAGTAGGCATCCGTCAGGAAATGTCGATAGGCGTCGTTGACGTCTGCAAGTTTCTTTGGACAGTACCTGTCAAAAGGCTCCACGCCCTTTGTGTTGTTACAACGCGGCCGTCTCGCCACGGTCGCGTGCGTGAGGTGCGTTGCCAGGAGATGGATTTCCGCGCGGTGGACCGCTCGCCCATCTCAGGTCATTCCCTTCAGGAAGGGTCGCGCGGGGCGGCCGCCCATTAGCTACAGGTGCAAGGGAAAGTGTTTCCCGCGTCCTTTTGTTGTCGGCCGCGCTCCCGAAGTGGCCTGGCTGACAGCGTGTCCCGCTGGGAAACCCGCCAGTTTACAACTAGCTGGCTGCTCCCGCTGTCTCTTAAGAGTTTTGCCGGTTCGCTTTCACGTTCTCAACTGCATTCACAGAAATTTTTCATCATCCTTATGTGATTACACAATGTCATACATAATATCACTTAGTATTGTCTTTCACAATTTTTTTGAACAAAGTTATATGAATCGACAATATAAAATTAAAAGTTAAATGACTTGACAATATAAAAAAGATAAAAGTGAAATGACTTGACAATGTAAAAAAATTAAAATTAAATGAACTGACAATATCATATTTAAATCCACATCACTAATGTGGTTCACTTGTGTTTTAATAAATCAAATGCCACTTATTAATTCACTAAAATGAATAGGGTTATGCCTTGCGCAAGTATAGGTTAGGAGAGCATGGGGTTCACATGTTATTTACACACACACATGCACACCTGTTGTCTATTCTACAAACTAACTACCCATAAACATGCATTACTCAAAATTCTACTTCTATCCACTACTAATTAATCCCACAAGCCACTTCAATGCTACTTCAACAAAGTGTTTACACCACTACAGCAATGTTCTAATTCCCCCTCTTCTTGACGCTCGCAGCATACGTCTTGTCACATGATAAATGGAGAACTTTCCTTAAACATACACAGTAAAAAGAACAATGGTTATTTACACGCAAAAACATTTATACCAGTTCGCACACCTGAAAAGAGACTCGCAATTATACATTTATCATACTTATATCTTCACACATAACACAGTAAGAAAATTTCATCTAAAATTACGTTATTACAAGAATTAATCACACAGATGGCTCTGAGAAGGTAAAATATTTTAATTATACAGGTTATATTACATTTTCTTACCCATTTTGCTTCGATTTCGTTCCTTCTTTACGTTACCTTTCGCCTTCAAATCAGTTATTTCGCCTGTGGTGGTTATTCTGGATTCATTTCTCATGAATGGCAAAATTGTGGTCACCTCTATTCTGTAAAACAGTTTCATCTTTTACATATTTGCACTTACAACAGACACAAAAGATCCGAATCCTCCTGTGGTTTAAATGACAAATGTTTTGCTTCATCCTTATTACCTTAAACCAAGCTTTCCTTCGTTCCCATAATCCAAATTATTTAATCATCCTCTACCTTCAAGAGGGAAACTTCCTCAGTACAAATCATATAAGCTGCAGTGCATCCCGCACCAGCGAAAACAGTAGGCTGTAATGCTCACAGCATCAGCAAAACACATAAACGTCGCTTTTCTAGGACAAGTATTAACGCAGAATAATTTTTCAGGCTTTGGCTCAACATCAATCAAGACTACAAAAAGGATCCATATTTCCGTTCCATTCTCCATTTGCTGAAAAAAAAAAAACTTCTCATATTTGACTACCACAATAATATTTTAGAACCACGTAAATTACACAAACCACAATTCTTCTTTCACGTTGAAGGGAATCAATATACTTACGAAATCCACAGACAGCACTTTACGTACTCAGCTATAAAGAACAAAAAAAACATATATCATCAATATTAACATATCATCGCATATTGGGAAGCCATTGGTTAAACAATCGTATTATCACATCCTGTTTTCAAGATTCCAAACTTACTCATTCCTTTCTCAGAGTTCTCCTATCTTAAAATATTCATACAGCACGCATACTATAGTAAGAGATCCTCATTTATACTGACAGATATAGGATAGTAATAGGTAGATAGTAGCACTGAAAACAGAAAATCGGAAACACGGCTACTAACAGCTGGGGACCTGGGTTTGCCAGACCCATAATATCCACAGATCGGATATTCCCCTGAGTTCTTGCAATTTCAGCAACGATCTTGCTTCTCTCAGGAGCGACTCTTTTCAATTGACACAAAAAAAGCATTTCACTTGTTCACAAGGAAACCTTTTATCTTTACGTTTGAATCAAACTAAATCCTAATTGCACAAGGAAAGAAAACAATTAAAACATCACTTCAATCAATCACATAGAAATATCTTTATCATTATTTTTACTAACATATTATTCCAAATTCATACGCCACAAATTTAAACTAATCAATTCATTCTCTTCACCATCCTCTCTACTCATTTGCCATGTCGCTCATTTGTTCCGATTTGGCGCCTTCTGGGCTGATCATTTGTCATTGCCGGTTTCGTTCATTTCCATTTGTTGGATTATGTCTGGGGTTGGCCGGCCGAATTTCGACATCATGTGGGGCTCCGCCTACAATTCTACTCCC
This sequence comes from Schistocerca nitens, assembly GCF_023898315.1. NCBI lineage: Eukaryota > Metazoa > Arthropoda > Insecta > Orthoptera > Acrididae > Schistocerca > Schistocerca nitens. The sequence continues at coordinate 229,118,631 of NC_064622.1, forward strand.
ACCGTGTTCATCGTAGTAACGATGCTGGTTGCCGTACCTGTTGCGTTCACGATCTTGTCCCCATCCTCTATCATTTCTGTTGCTCCATCTGTGTTCGCGACTGTTACCCCAGTTTCTATACGGCCTGTCTCGATTATTGTTTCGTTCGCGTCGCGACGACCAGTCACGCCGTTGATTAGTAATACGGCCATGACTGCGATCGCGCTGCTGAGCCCCGTAATAACTTTGTGCCTGATTAGGCGGGCATTCTGGTGTATTGTATTCCAACTCTTGGAGAAGCGTTTTAAACGTTTCCACGTCCTCTTTGCATCGTCCCGCAAGAATGACGTGCCGCAAGTGCATCGGCAATTTGGTGATGCATATCCTAATTAGTTCCGCAGGTCCGTATGGGTCGTATAAAAATTGATTTGCCTGCAGCATGTGGTCGAATAGGCGTGCAGGGCTGCCGAAACCAGACTGGTTCAAATTTGGCAGCATAATTATGCCATGATTGACCCTATCTTGTGCCGCTTCCGACCAATAGGCGGAGAGAAAGGCTTGTCGAAACTCCCGAGTGGAGTTGCAGTGACGCGCTGCCGACCTCATACGACTCGCCGGTTCGCCTTCCAAATAGCCACACATATACTCTATTTTATGTGAACTTGCCCAGTCGGGAGGAAGACAGAACTCAAATTGCTCGAGCCATGCTCGTGGATGTATGCCTTTTTGAGAATTTCGGAATATCTCAAATTTTCTTACCGTAAGGAAATGTTTGAAATCAAATCCCCGCATTTCCTCCTGGCGAGGCCCTTGAATGTTTCTATTTGTCTCATGTCTGCCCCTTAAATTACATTCTTCCCTGTCGTCACAATCTCCCTCGTGGCCGGAGTCCCTCTCTGCACTGTTCGTACGGCTATTTTTATTGCTATTGGCGAGTTCGGAATCACACGCCATGCGGTTTTCCAGATGCGCCACGCGTTCTTGTAAATCGCCTGTTACAGCTTTGTGCTGTCTGTTTACTTCAAACTGTCCCTTCTGGAATTTAAGAAGCGAACGCACTTCTTCGGTCTCTGCGGCCGCTACCTGTGTGATATTGTTCTCGCTTTCCGTCAGCTTCATCGTGCCTACAATGTCCGCTAATGCCGCGATCTTCTCATCTATTTGTCTCTTGTCCTCCGCCCCAGTCTGCTTCAATTGTTCGACCTCCTGTTCCAACGCGTGGATCGCTAAACTGTTGTCCGCTATTGTGTTGCTAACGGCCGTGGGACAATGCGTTTCAGCCTCTTGGACCCTCGAGAGTACCTGCTGACGATCTCTTTGGCATTGTTCTCTCAGCTCTTGGAAATTCCTAAGTAGCCGTTCTTCGCTTTCTTTAGATTCGGCCTCGCCACACCGCTTGCTCTGTTCTAGGGCTTGCAGACGGTCGTCGATTTGTTCAAATGTACGGCCTAATTCTTTCATAATGTCACTTTTTATTTCACTTGCCAGATTGTTTATTCTTTGTGAGATATCATCGGACACTCTCTGCATCGACTTGTCAACTTTATTTGTCTGCTGGATTAATTTTTTGTCTATTTGTTCGCCTAGCTCGCGGATCGATTTTTCGGATTCTTTTTGTTCTCGGAACAATTTTTCTGATTTTTGCGTCATTTGTTCGCCTAGCTCGCGGATCGATTTTTCAGATTTCTCTGTGTTTTCTTTATTTTGTTGCAATAAGGCTTTCATGAATTCTGCCAAATCAATTTGGTTAGTTGGAGGCGAATTAATTTCTGGCTCTGATGTGAGCCCGTTCGTGCTGTTTTGCATTTCGTCTGAAGTATTCCCCATTGCATTTTCGGAACCGCCCGACGCGTTAATATTGGAAATCAAATTATCCCCTTGGTCCATGTTGCTTAAGTTGTCGGACCCCTTACTTTTAGCTTGGTTACGTGTCAGCATTAGTGCAGTTTACACCCAGTACGCAACGCACTAATCACAATAAATGTGTCCCACAAAAATTACGACAGTCACACGAAAGATACTCAACCTAGTACGCACTTTTTTACACGCAAAACAAATTTTTATCTTAGATCGAAACAGTGGAATTTACAAGCGAGAGAAAAAAAACACACACACACATATAAAACACACAAATATAGAAAACAAAACAAGACAAACAACGCAACGCCGATCAACAACGCCGTTAATCTTTTGAACGTCTGCTCGGAAACAACGCAAAAGTTGTTTGAGCGCTGTAGGGAAAAAAATTAAGATTATTCAACGCTTGCAATCTAACGTCTCAGAGATTCCAGAGTCTAGCGGAATCACAGAACAGGGTCGCCATGTGAAAGATTGTAACTCTAATTTGCTTTGCTGAATAGCGTAAGATTGTGACTTGAATTTGGTATGCTGAAATCGGGTGCTAATTAGACCATGAAAGCGGTTTAAAACTGTGAGCTGTCTGGGGAGAAGTTAACCGTGCGTTTACTGGGCCACTGTTTCACAACTGGGTAACTAGTCTAGGTTTACCACATTACCAATCAGACTATCATTGATTATAATCTTTTACAGTCATACAACAACCGGTAATATATCTATATAAAAGGAGAATTTAAATAAAAAGAAAGAAATCAGTTTATATTTGCAAATTTATTTTAAAGATTGTTCATTGAAATTTCAGCATATTATACGTGAGTTATAACTGAGCTGGTGCCTTATTTACGATTGTGAGACTGTGAGATTGGAATATTACGGAACACATAAAATATGGAGCCAAGATTGGGAGACTGGGTACAACACTGCATTCATAAAACAACACACAAAGAACATTGAAACACATGCAACAGAAAGTTAACCACAACCAATAGATTCAAATTTTCAGTTAAAGAAATTACTTTCGTAGCACAATCCTGTCCGTCTTGTAATTACCCTTCACGTGGTCAACTTGGTTTACAGAAAGCGTATAACTCCGCAATAATTTAGATAATAAAAATAAATTAGATCAAAAAGCAAATTACAAAACAAAAACCTCGAACTGGTTACTAACGTCTTACTATTAACCTGATGGGTCAAACAGTTATATAAGCACGTGGTACTGGTCTCACAAAGTACACGCCACGTGGGTTGAACATAAAGAAAAGTTGGTATATTCAAAATCTTTTCAAGACGATACGTTATAATCACACAAGCATTTGCATTTAAGATTGATCTTACTTAGAGTTACTGACCAACACGTGGTTCCACTTTACTCACAAAGTAGTAACAAAGCAACTACCGCAAATTAATCTGAACTGGACACGAGAATTACACTCCGCTGCAATTAAAGATAACCTTAGCTATTTTAAAGCTAACCCGAAATAAAATGATTAAATTCTCAGTTAAGCTGAACTTAACAAATCCATTGTCCTATGGACTTAACAGACACGCGCTTAGCCGGAGATCTTACCACTTCAGACGCTCGCTACCGCCAGACTGCTACTGCTGGACTGCCCTGCGCTACTACTGGACTCCAACTGCCTACTGCTCGGCTGCAACTCTCCAACTGCCCGACTCCCACTGAACTACCCAGCGTGCTCCCGAGAGTCGCTCACAAAGACCAACGGAAGGCGCCAGAGGGGCAGCTTCCTATACCAACATGACAGGGGACGGACCGGACCATACTAAGAATGGAAACCTCTCTGCTTTTAGGAACCGTAGCTACCTGTTTCAACGTTGGTCCTACTGTTCTCTAGCAGACAGCCTTGTCTGCTACCCTCAAGCATGCAGCTACAAACACATTTGATCATTCATCCTCTCACACAGAAGGGAAGGGGGATGACAGTATCTTATCATACACAGTATATAAAAGAAAGCGGATGTAGGTTCCGTATGAGACTGTGTGACATGAATTACATATAAGAATTACATATAAACTGTGCTTTAAAGTGTAGTAGTGTGAGAGATCGTTCTTGTTTACATGTAAAAGTAACACGTTCCACTACTCAGTCTCCTCCCAGATAGTCAGAAACGCCACAGTAAATTTAGAAGAGGAATTTATTCCTTAAAAGACAACAAATTTGAGAAATTAAACATGAAAGGAATCCAACAGAGACCTTTCAACCTGTGTGGTTGATTGTGTGCTTCTCAGGTTCCCCAGACTTCCTTTGTTCGCTTGTGTGTGCTGCTCATTTTATTACCAGATGAAACTTTCAGTCAGCGACAGCATCAGCAGCAGTAGCAGCAAACGCCTTCGCCAGGACACTCTACTTGTAAGTTAAGTGTTCTAATGACTCAATGTACCTATGTATGCCTCTTAATTTTAGTATCTATCACAGCACTTGTTTAGGTAGTAGTTGGTAGAGGCAGACCTCCGCACTACTGAGCTTGTTGTAATTTTAGTGTGTAACGAATTTGTTTTCTGTAGCTGGTATTATTTTGTTCTGTAGCTGGTACTGCAACCATTTTTTATTTCTTGTCAGTGTAGCCTTCATCCCTGAGATGCTGGCTGATCTACAATGGCAGCTGAAGGCTGCGCCACTATTGCAACAACAGCCTCCAGCGATATTAACGAAGTCCCCATAGCTTGTTCGTCCAGTGTACTGTGGTGCATTCAATTGTTTGAGACATAATCTTTGCTTTTCTAGTCGTTTTTATGGATGAGGAAGGAGACGTAGGGGTATGTGTCAAGGTCGAGAGCCTGGTTCGATCGGTTCAGGCTTGTAAATAGCAGAGTACGGTTTTTAAATTCAGTGTGTTTCATGTATAAGAAATTTCAGTGAAGTAGATCATACGATTTTCTGTTTATATGTCAGTAAGTTAAGGAAAACAATTTTTCGATACGATTTTCGGTGCGTATACCTCTAATATTTTCAAAAAATAATTACATTCAATATTCTGTGGTTCTAGGCAGCGTGAATGAGCAAGATAAACGGCCCCAAGGCGACGGTGAAATATAGAATGGGTACAGTAGATGGTGCCTACAGCAGAGGAAATTAAATGGCAGCGCCATCTTAACCCTTTCGTGGGAATATTAAATAATTTCGTAATATTAAATAATTTCGTATTTACAGAAACACCACAGTAACCGCCACCAGCATAACAGCTGCCTATGCCAGGAGTGCCTAGGGTGGTGGTTGTGGGTGCAGGAATGAAACACGCATCTGAGCGGCGTGCACCACCATGCAAAGCACCACTGGGGGCTGCACGAGAGGCGGCAGCATCAGCCGCGGCCGCTACAGCGCCTGCCCCAAAGCATCGCGTGCCTCCTGGCGTCCATGGGTGTTTCAGTCGAAAGAAGAAGAAGAACAGCAACAATCTCCCATCCCCAGGTTGGCAGTTGGGAAGACCCTGACATGCAGCAGCAGCATCGCCAGACACTATCGCTGCAGCCAGGGTGTTCCCTTTGGCCCTCGCTGTTGTCACATCATCCTACTCCGACTGGTCACTCTCGCTGGCAATGGAAGGTATGTGTGCCTCGGTGCATATCCCTGTGCATCTCACCGACTACATCGTCGACAGGCTGGACATCATCGTCATCATGCTGTGGCAATAGTAGTAGTAGTAGTAGCGGTGGTAGTAGTAGTAGTAGTAGTAGTATTAGTAGTAGTAGCAGTAGTCCGCCCCCGGTAGCTGAGTGGTCAGTGCGACAGACTGTCAATCCTAAGGGCCCGGGTTCGATTCCCGGCTGGGTCGGAGATTTTCTCCGCTCAAGGACTGGGTGCTGTGTTGTCCTAATCATCATCATTTCATCCCCATCGACGCGCAAGTCGCCGAAGTGGCGTCCAATCAATAGACTTGCACCAGGCGAGTGGTCTACCCGACGAGAGGTCCTCGTCACACGATTTCATCGTCACCAGTACTAGTAGTAGTAGTAATGGAGAAAATCTTGTGGGTAGCGGCAGTTCCCTCTCCCGTACTTTCAGTGAAGGACATCACCTCGGTGACACTACATTGCTGTTAGAATACGCGCTGATTGCAGACGCCTTTGGGAGCGAATATCGTTCACAAGGATCGAGAACCTGGCAGGAGGGTACAGCGACCTTTTTTGGGTTTCTAAGACAGGAAGGCACTTCCTGTCTTGGAAACGGAGCTCCTCAAAGTAGACAATGATCCACAGTATCCCACCATTATTGCAGTGCAGTACTCTGTGTCGAGCTATCGCACCCCCTCCCCTCCCCTTCCCTCAAAGTTGCCTCTGGCATTGAAGAGAGAAGTCTTAATTATCTTTCGGGGGGAAATGGCGTGATAACGCGGAGCATGTCAATCGTAGAGTGGTTACGTAAGTCCACCTTGACTGCTGTAAGGGACCAGTGTTCAGAAATGGTAGTTAGGGGGTCAGCTAAAGCACACAGCCGAATACTGCATCTGGGCATCTATACACCTGTCCATGATCTGGTAAATCGAGGGAGGAGTCTATAGCTAATAAGCAGGCATGCATTAATGTCAAAAATAGAAAGGACCAGGACTGTTTTGCATGGTCAATCCTGGCTTGCGAGAGAAATTATAGTTACAGTGATCATCCTGAACGTCCCAGTGCATACCATGTAGGTGATAACATTCGTGGGTGACCTAAATTTGAGTCGCAGCATATCGGAATATCGGTTCACGTTTATGGCCTGGAGAAGAAAAGCAAGTCAGATGAGCAGAACAAGAATATTCTCGTCGCTACCTTCATTTCTCTAAATTTGCGGGTGAGTAAGTTGCATGTAAACTTACTACTCTCTTCTGAAGGTGATAATTATGATTATGTTTGGGTCAAAGACATGTCCTGACTCCTTCCCTCTCAACTATCAACCAATCATGATGTAAAGCATTTTTGCTTTTGGTTCCTGAATTATTTTTCCACAGACAAGATATTAGCGGCTCTTCTAGTAGACTGTATTTACAAGGACCCGATAGATGTTAGTATGCCTACTGAGAAAGACAAATTAAGTTTAAAAATGCTCACCACCAAGAGCGATGCCTGTTTGTAGTGTACGCTGATTCTGAATGCCTCATAGCCCCTGTGACCCGCTGTGAAGGTAACCACACGGCCTCACACACCACCTTTGCTGAAAAACACGTGCCATATGTCGCAGCATACCAAATTGTATCGTCCTATGGTTCGAGTCTTAAGAGAGGTTGATAAGCTTTACGACGACAGCGTTCCCATGACCAAATCGAAACAGAACGAAGAATTGTACAATAACGCGGTTGACTATCATGTTTGTGAGCTGCCATTAGACAGAAAAGCGGAAACTCCTCATATGGGTCACTGATGTCTTATGGGGAAGTTTCGTGGCACAGCTCACAACCGTTGCAATTTGAAGTACCAGCCACCACACACATACCCGTTTTATTCCATAATTTAAGCGAGTATGACGCTCGCTTTCTAGTTGAGCGCTTGGGTAATTTCGGCTTGGAGAGCAATCAGGTCAGTGTCCTACCTGAGAGGATCGAGAAATACATTTCATTCTCCAAACGAATGACACTAAGAATTCCGCTCCGCTTCCTTGACACACTACGTTTTATGCAGGGACTGTGGAATTTTGTTGCAGTAAAACTATATCCGCATTTGCTTTTAGCATAGGTTCATATATCTGGAAAAATTGTAAACATTCTTATACAGGGCTACTGGCAAAAAGAAATGTAAAATATCTCAACCCGTGTTACTCTTGTAGTATTTTAGTTAGGTATTTCTGCAGTGGAATAGCAGAGTCAAACTATACCACAAGAACTGTATTGCACCTCAAGAACTGAACTGCAATCTCAAGAACTAAAAAAAGTGCTATTAAGGAGTTGAAGTGTCAGATAAGGAATAACAAAATATATAGAATGGCTGCATGTAATTATGCCTGTCACACAGGACGAATTTGGTTATGCGACTAGGAGGCACGTGATATCATTCGCTTCCAAAGACATAAAGCAAATATATCTAAAATTGTATCTCCTGTGTTTGAAGAAAACCCCAGATGTAGTATCTGGATGAAACTGTACATTGTCAAAGCGGGAACAGGGTGAAGAGAAACCATACACATATTATGAGGGAAAAATTCATTTATTTCTCATCCAGCTTAAAATTAATTTTACATTTTCATAAGCAGACACAGCAACACTATTTTTGCACATCTTCTCCTTGAGTGAATGGGGAGCAGGACCCCTGTAGAATTCCAGGTCCTGAATAGCAGCAAACTAGAAGATTCGTTGCATCCATGGGATCTTCTCCTTTGCCTTCACGTAGATAATGGTATCCGTGTGGTCGAACAGTCGAAGCGTCGTCACCATACCTTTTTAGGCTATGCCAGGATCATCCCAGTGAATTTATGGCAGAAATGTGTTAACCACTTTGCACTCTTCTGTGTTTAAGCGCACTTCACATTCTTGAATGACTTCGGTGATACAATATTTGCTGAGAATGTCACTATTATTCTGGCATCTTGTGTGAATGCTATGAATGCAGCCTCTTTAAGTATGAACTGTCTACATTCATGATCATAGAAACCCTGAGCGTCTGCAATGTTGTTCACACCTTGAGATGCCATTATGGAATGCTCCATGTATGGTGCAGCACCTGTTCATTTATACAGCTCGCTGCACAACACCTGTGAGTCAGCAGTAGTTGATCACACGGTCATGTAGAACTAGAGCATACGCTGCAGTGTGTTCCGGGAAATTTGCTGAAGATTCAAATTCAATTTGTACCTCTATAGATACAGACCTAATTATCTCGTTCTGTTTCGAACAGTCTGTTACGATAATAGGTATTATCTCCCTGAATTTCCGTGGATTGAGTAGACATCCTCGTCCTTCTCCTTCAGTATTTCTGCAGTAAGAAGCACAAAACCTAACATGCATTACATACTCTAGATTGCGTACATTTTCAGCCCACTGCAGGTGTAAGTTGTCACATGGGTAGAATTCTGAATTCAGGTAGATTCAGGCATTAGTTAACTTGCAGTTATCGAACACAGTGGAATCATTTGCTGTATTACCTCTTCTATAAGTCTGAAACGCAAGTATGATGAATCTTGATGACTCTAGATGGCTGGAGGTTTTAATAGCCCATGTTTGACTGCTCACTGTCGGTAACACTGTGTACTTGAAAATCTCCCATGAGCGAAATGTCAGTGACAGAAATGTACCTGAATTCAGGATTTTTCAAGGCTTCAAACGCTACTCATTGGATACATTGATGTGAGGCATTTTCCATGTAATCTCGCTGATTGTGATCATATTCTCCTCTTGACCTCCGTGAATGTGTGAGTTACTATCTGTTGCACTGTGTACCAGAATGAGTTCCTGTTTAGCATTCATAATAATCTGCTTCACGTCCTCAAAACATTTTTAAGGGTGTGCATGCAGTAAACGGTTTGTACTGTGCAACTATTCCACCCACCGGATCGTCTGAGAATGATCCTGCATTTTCTAAACCATTCAAATCCTTAAGTGATGCAGAGACATATATGTTAAGGGTTGTTGTTATGCCGATATTGCGTGTACGGTCGATTTTAGACCCATCGAGTTCACGTCGTATCTCTAGAAACAGGAATGCTAAAGCATTACGTGTAATCTTGGATCCACCTGTAGCGCTGCCGCCGGTTTTCTTGAATGAGCCTTCCAAATATACGAAACTCTTGCATGGAGGCGTCAGCGCGACCTGGTGCTGGATGACAATGCAATTTCATCATTCTTGTTAAATTTGGTTGAAGCGTAAGATTTATGCGAGAAGTATCCCTCGCGTATAATTCTCCCACCATACTGCACTGGACTGGTTATACCGAGTGAGGACGTCATTGCGACATTTCATGCCAACTGATTTAAGAAATTCCTAGTTCTCACGTGTTATCGCTTTGCAGTTCAGCAGCGAGGTGACGTGCTGTGGATTGTGTGCACGGGTTTTATACCGTACGCTTGTCATGCCTTAGACGTAATCGTACAATGATTTCCTCCCCACGAAGGCCATCAAGTTGATAATTCCATATAGTTCAGTGTCTGAACTATCACTGGAATGTATTTTGAATTGGTGGGGCTCTCAAGAATCTTACACCCTGTTGCAGCTGAGAGGAAGAATTCGTAAACAGTATGACTCAGACTGTTTTTGAGACAGAAGCTCGTTGCAGTGTTACACACGACTTGGACTGTGCTGACGGCATTATGTCCACAGTCTGAGCTGACTTGTAAAATCTACTACTATCCTTCTTCAAAACCTGTCTTTTGTGAAACCCAGTAGGCGTCCTATTGAATCTTGCATTCACAGTCCTTATTTCAGATTTAAGTGTATTGATGTTTGCACGTAACTCAATACCTTTTCCAGACTGTTTCCAGACTTTGTTTGAATCATGGATATGGCATGCACCCGGTTATGTTTCCACAATGACTTTTTCACCGTTATCATCCAGATGCAGCTTGTTCTTAGCCTCGGTGCTGTCGTGTGTGTCCAGTCCAATAATTGCAATACTCCATTCACCAGTGCTCAAATCAATTGGCGGGAAGTAATTTGCATATACTACAGATGATTGTTCCTTTAAAGTAAAAGTTTACGACATTGCATCTGGACCTCAACTGATGAAGGACTTTTTAAAGCTCTTCATTACATATTCTTCTTCTTCCTTGCAAACATCCGGAGAAACATGAAGCTCAGGTGTGCGCATAGCCTTGTATTCAAGTCCTCATAGCGCGGAAAATTGTAGAACACACGTCTTCTGGGAGTGAAGTATGGTTGTAAATTTTCTGGCGATTGCAGGTCGAGTCGAAATAGTACACGTATTTGCGTTTTTCATAACGTATGACACCCAGTGGGTGTCGTGACCACTAACAACATCTAAATTCACAGTACCACATTCACCAGTTTTCCACATAGTCTTGGGAGATCTTTATTTGCAGTGTATGCAGTGTTGTGTTCCATACACGCTTCGTCTAGCAGATTAACCTCTCATCACCTCGTACCAAGCGTTTTTGAAGCTTTGTTCCAGATCCACCGCAGTTATCATGGAATGTGTAATTCCACTGGAAGTTTGTCTAGAATACCGCGACCTCCTCCAATTCGTCTCCCAGCACGCATGTTATGCTACTGCAGTGGTCGTGGACTGCGCATCACGTTATACACCAAATCGTCAGCATCAGTCCAACTGTTTTGTGTGCAGGAAAAACAATCCATTTGACTAGCCCTCTATTTCCCTGATGTCTTATGGCTCTCTCCACGAGAAACACATGCGGTTGTGAGCTTTCCTTCAACTTCTCGATGTAGAAGCAACCTGCAATTTCTTCACCTTTACTATCCTTCAAGATGAAAGTTCTAGCATTCGTTCTTTGCACCTTTGAAACTGTAAATATCTCTGTTGAAAAGTTTGGTAGGTATGATTTCTCAAATGCTGTCTTGTGTTTTGAGATACGTACCAAATCACCTACGTTAAATTTTTGCTTGCGTGGGTCCAGCATTTTGATGCGATAGTATATCTTATCCATGAGTACATTATCAGAAACATCGAGTGGTCTCAATTTTATTGTGGTATGTTTGGTTCGATTATAATGTGCAATTATTTCTGGGAGGAAATCTGTCCATTTGTATGAGAAGTAAAGATTAAAACGCATCCACGTTTCAGCTGTTATTGTTCTGTTCAGACGTCCCGCGATACTCGCCTTCATGTGAGTGGATGTTGAGTAGTGATGTATTCCACGCGCTGTAACACGGCCTTGAAATACAGGGTGTTTCAAAAATGACCGGTATATTTGAAACGGCAATAGAAACTAAACGAGCAGCGATAGAAATACACCGTTTGTTGCAATATGCTTGGGATAACAGTACATTTTCAGGCAGACAAACTTTCGAAATTACAGTAGTTACAATTTTCAACAACAGATGGCGCTGCGGTCTGGGAAACTCTATAGTACGATATTTTCCACATATCCACCATGCGTAGCAATAATATGGCGTAGTCTCTGAATGAAATTACCCGAAACCTTTGACAACGTGTCTGGCGGAATGGCTTCACATGCAGATGAGATGTACTGCTTCAGCTGTTCAATTGTTTCTGGATTCTGGCGGTACACCTGGTCTTTCAAGTGTCCCCACAGAAAGAAGTCACAGGGGTTCATGTCTGGCGAATAGGGAGGCCAATCCACGCCGCCTCCTGTATGTTTCGGATAGCCCAAAGCAATCACACGATCATCGAAATATTCATTCAGGAAATTAAAGACGTCGGCCGTGCGATGTGGCCGGGCACCATCTTGCATAATCCACGAGGTGTTCGCAGTGTCGTCTAAGGCAGTTTGTACCGCCACAAATTCACGAAGAATGTCCAGATAGCGTGATGCAGTAATCGTTTCGGATCTGAAAAATGGGCCAATGATTCCTTTGAAAGAAATGGCGGCCCAGACCAGTACTTTTTGAGGATGCAGGGACGATGGGACTGCAACATGGGGCTTTTCGGTTCCCCATATGCGCCAGTTCTGTTTATTGACGAAGCCGTCCAGGTAAAAATAAGCTTCGTCAGTAAACCAAATGCTGCCCACATGCATATCGCCGTCATCAATCCTATGCACTATATCGTTAGCGAATGTCTCTCGTGCAGCAATGGTAGCGGCGCTGAGGGGTTGCCGCGTTTGAATTTTGTATGGATAGAGGTGTAAACTCTGGCGCATGAGACGATACGTGGACGTTGGCGTCATTTGGACCGCAGCTGCAACACGGCGAACGGAAACCCGAGGCCGCTGTTGGATCACCTGCTGCACTAGCTGCGCGTTGCCCTCTGTGGTTGCCGTACGCGGTCGCCCTACCTTTCCAGCACGTTCATCCGTCACGTTCCCAGTCCGTTGAAATTTTTCAAACAGATCCTTTATTGTATCGCTTTTCGGTCCTTTGCTTACATTAAACCTCCGTTGAAAACTTCGTCTTGTTGCAACAACACTGTGTTCTAGGCGGTGGAATTCCATCACCAGAAAAATCCTCTGTTCTAAGGAATAAACCATGTTGTCTACAGCACACTTGCACGTTGTGAACAGCACACGCTTACAGCAGAAAGACGACGTACAGAATGGCGCACCCACAGACTGCGTTGTCTTCTATATCTTTCACATCACTTGCAGCGCCATCTGTTGTTGAAAATTGTAACTACTGTAATTTCGAAAGTGTGTCCGCCTGCAAATGTACTGTTGTCCCAAGCATATTGCAACAAACGGTGTATTTCTATCGCTGCTCGTTTAGTTTTTATTGCCGTTTCAAATATACCGGTCATTTTTGAAACACCCTGTACCTATTGTAAAACTCTCCACCGTGATCTGTTTGGAGGTCGTCCAGCCATCGATATGTTCCTGTCTGTAGCAAACGCTCAAACACATCCGCAGCATGTCACCCCATTTTTATTTTAGCATGTAGTTCCCAGGCAGATGTGGAGTATGTATGAATAACAATTAAGAAATATCCGAATTCACTATTCTTATGCGAATATTCCCTCATAGCTAAAAGATCAGCCTGCCGTAAGTCATCCAATCGTTTAAACATAATATGCCTACGAGGGTATGTTCTGCGTGCTGATCTATGTATTTCTCAAATTACTGTTTCCATACTTATTCGATGATGCCTTTCTCTCTAAGCTCAGAGATTAACGAAGCAGCTTCATTCGAATGAGCTGTATTACCTCCAGCTGCTGATGCCATGAGCACACGTAGAATATAATGAGAGACGTATGAAATAAAACACAAACACAGTGTGGGATTGCATATCTACGCATTATTTATTTAAATATCATACATCGGATGCAGTATTTCGAAAAAAAATCATCAAATTCTTTATCTTCTTTTTCACACCTGTACGGTATCTATCAAACAAAGCTTTTTCATATGCAATAAATTCCGCGCGTACCTCCTCCAAACTGATAGGTATCTCATAATACTCTGGTTTTTCACACGCACAGTTAACCTGTTTCTCTTTTGGCTGTGCGTTCATATGCAGACAGAGGTACTGCTCTGAATCATCAACATGTACACTATGCACACGCAGAAAGTGTACAACATCACTGCATGTGGAGTCTATGCTTGTCAACGAACGACTCATTCTCTTCAATGCAAGGTGTAACACAGCATTCACATTGTATAAGTTCATAAATGAGGCGTGTCGTAGATAAACACTTTTGTAACACGATTTCGCACATTGTGCAGAGTCATCATACAGTTTTGTAATAGATAGTGCCACACCAGTAAGACGAATGTCCAGGAACGGGGTGAGGGGGGAGGGGGATTTGAGTTGGATAATAATCTGTTATCATCTGCTGATTGAGGTAGTGCTCCACACGATATATTTCATCCCAGTCGAACTCATAAATAGGCACTTTGTCATCCTTTGATGGGTTTTCAATTTCTATTTTCACATGCAAGCCCCAGCCATGATGTGCTTCTATACTCACATTTACACATTTTGTTCCACTAGGAGCTAAATTGTATGTGGAACTGAAAACTATGGCTACACTTGATACCTTCTTATCCATTGCATGTGCACTCTGTCCCTGCACTAGCACAGGGATTTTCTGTTGAGATGAGTCGAATGTCAGTGACCAGTACTTTCCTCCATCTTCCTTTTCTTTAGGACCACCAGCAGCCTTCGAGGTATTAGGAGCAGATCATGTGTCCTCGTCACACAGATCAATGAGTGGACAGACAGTAACAGCTCCATGTCAAGCTCCAGCAAATAGGCTATGTACGCTACAGGATCCCATGTGCTCGCTACAGGTTCAGACATGTAAGAGTTTGTTGCTGCGACATGTCTAGAGGTCAATGCAGTTCTCGACAAGATGGCGGCTTAGGTTGCTGTAGGTCTGGACGTGGCAGAGGTCGAAATGTTGGCTCTCACCCCAGCAGGCTAGGACGCATCGAAGGCTACCGTTGAACAAAGAGGTAGCGTTACATATGGACTGAGGCACGAAAACAACCAATAATAATAATAAGGCTAACTACAGAGAAAAACGTGATATGGGGTACTTACTTTCCCATTTCTTCCTGTTCTGCAGGGCTGTGCTGGATCACAACTGCTGTTGATGATTCATGGTTCTTCTTCATTTTATGCTACCACTGCTGCTGCTGACTGAATGAAGAGGCAGAGCTACTGAGGCTGCCCTATATCCCCTTCTATGACATCACCAGATACGACCATCCTATTGGCTGAGGCCGATCACATGACTGGATTCAGGGTTCCTATTGGTTCCTGTCTCTATTTCTTCAGGGCCACCATCTCGGATTAAGCCATGAGAGGGGAGTTGTTAAGGGCCGACAGAGCACTCTGGTAGCGGTTTGTTAAATAGGACAGTTGGTCTCTAAAAGTCAATGTGAACAACTACGGTTCGTTGTGGAATAGGGCAAAGTTGATGTGGGATGTTAGCCAATTTCAAAAAAGAAAGACAGTTCCAGAACAGGTATCTATCTGCGTGAGTGCTGAAATACTTGTTCACGCTGTCTCACATGATTTACTGCCATAGTCTCAGTTTGGCTTCACGAATGTAATATCCGGTGCAAACGCTATTTATTCTTTTCTTTATGAAGATCTAGCGGGTCTAAACAATAGACTGAGGGCAGGATTTGTTTCCTGTGATTTAACGAAAGCGTTTGACTGTGTTGACCATACAATGCTTGTGTATAACCTGGAACGCTATGGGATTGGGGAAAAAACTCACAGAAGTTCACTTCATATCCGGAAAGCAGGAATCAGAAAGTTGTCTTGCAGTGTCAACAAACATGGAAGAGATTTGACTCTGTCGGGAGGCATGCAAAGTAGTATGTACCACATGGTTCTGTTCTAGTTCCATAACTTTACTTGATATGTATCAATGATCTTCCACTGAACATGGCAGACAACACAAACGTTGTTCTCTCTGCAGATAATGTAAGTGTTATTGTGGAAGACGTGGAACGTAATGTAAATGATGTAGCTAAGAAGGTAGTCAACACCTTCAGTATGCGGCTTTCAGAGAACAGATAAACGCTGAACTGCAACAAAATGCAATGCTATAGTTTCTGACATGGAACTCTTGTGAAGCGAAATTTTACTATCCGTAATTGGTCAAATAGTCTGTGAAGTTGACCATTCTAAGAGCTGAGGGTAGGTGGCAGGCTTCCTTGGAAGAATCACATTCAAGATTTTGTGCAGAAAGTGAGTGATTATATCTTCACTATAGAATTATTTCCGCTGTCCCTAACAGTTAAAGACGTAGGCTTGTTTAGTCTGTTTACTTTCGCCCTATTATCTCGTATGGTGTTGTGTTTTGGGCAACTCTGTGCTTTCAGGAAGAATAGTCTTAGCCCAGAGATCGGTCGGTTAGACTGACCTGCGGTATCAGTTCGCGAACTCCTTGTTGTTTGGTGTTTCGACATTCTATACCGTCCTTGTGCATGTATACAACAATGGGATTTGTTATTGACAGTACTAACTTATTCAGAAAAGATCCTTTCAGTGAATACTACACTGAAAAACGATATACACGTGGATAAGACTTGAACTCTACAAAAAGCTGTGCATTATTCAATAGTTTTCATTTTCAACACACACACACAGCAGAACGGAAAATATTGAATGATGACTCCATAAGTATTCAAATCCAAATTGGAAGGGTTCCTTGTGGAGCACTCCTGTTCTGTAGAGGAATTCCTAGCAACGTTTCCAGAGACAGGGTCTTTGCTAATATTACAAATGTAATAGGACACGCAGGGGTTCTTAGCAGGTGTGGCCTTTATTGTGCTCCAAAGAGACAGTGGCTTGAGTCAAGTCTGCAGTTCAGCGAAAGGTGACATCGAGTTGTAGAGGCAACGCATTCTTCTTCGTGCTGCCACGCAGCAGATGACCGAGAGGAGGTATTCTCTGTCGTGTACTCGCAGGCGTGCCGGCGCTTTGTCGTGTTACATTCCTAACTTCTTCGTGGCCTCTGCCTCATCTGCCCCTTTTGTTATACGTCGTTTGGGACGACACGCAACCGTTCGTCACTTGTGCCCTTGAATCAGCTGAATCCTTTAACCTGCTGGAAAATTTAGATGCAAAGTAAAGGAAGTGACTTCTTTACAAGAACTATGACAGGAAACAAACACTATTGTTTATCTCGTTCCACCAGTATCGCTTTAGAACATGAAGGAAATACACACTGGGTAAACTTCTTCCGCAATCTGTAGCATTCATCAGAGCATGGGTTCGTATTGCACTTACGTGCAGCCGTAGTTGAATATAATGGACTGTTGCTACATTGGAGGAATCGAAGATCTTACATCAAACTCTAGTGACGATATACAGTAACACAAAGTAACAAAATGATGGTCCAAACACGTCTTGTAGGGTCACGATACTAACATTCACCACTGACAGATAGCAATAACATTGATGATTCCAAGTGTTGATTGTGGAGGGAATCTGAACCTCGCTGAAAGACTGGTTCGAGCATCATAGCGGCTGGTAACCTAGTAGACTCTGTAAGGCGACAGCTCTATTTAGAACTGGATTACTATTGCAAGCAACTCCTAACTTGTCCTAAATTATGGAAGCTATGCCATATAGTAGATGGTGTCATGATCCATACAATTAACTAGCGAACGCAGTCTGACTTCAGAACAGGGAACGAAAGTTACCTGAGTAGTTCCCACTAACGTTAATAGCACAACGGTACACGTCTGGTAACAGGATGTTGAACGCAAGTGGACACGAAAAATCATCTCTATGAGTGCAGCAACAATAAAAGTGAGATTTTCACTCTGCAGCGGAGGGTGCGCTGATATGAAACTTCCAGACCGATTAAAACTGTGTGCCGGACCGAGACTCGAACTCGGGACCTTTGCCTTTCGCGGGCATGTGCTCTGCCGACTGAGCTACCCAAGCACGACTCACGCCCCGTCCTCACAGCTTTACTTCTGTCAGTACCTCGTCTCCTACCTTACAAACTTTATAGAAGTCCTCCTGCGACCCTTGCAAGGATCGCAGGAGAGCTTCTGTGAAGTTTGGAAGGTAGGAGACGAGGTACTGGCAGAAGTATAGAGGAATTAAGCACACATCCCTTAACAACTTGAGATGATAGGTGGGAACTGCATGGAACGTTATCTCCCAACCAAGATGACAACCAGTAGCTCCAGGATCGTTACTGCCTGCCGCTGCATTATTTTTTTTTTTTTTTCACACGTGGATGAGAGTCACGGAAATGCTACAAAACCGGGCAATTCTTCAACATAGACGCTAGGCAACTATACCGCCAAAGATTGCTTACTAAGTTTTGAGAATAAGCATTAAATGAGGAATCTAGAAACATACACGAGGTTGTAACGCATGTATTGAGACCAATGACTCTCACGTTGAATAATTACTACGAGCTTAAGTTGTCGCCATAATATGTAAGTTCTTTATATCAATAAAAATTAAAATATCCACATCTGTTCTTCATTTAACTGAGTTTAAGAGCCTCTGCTATCTGTATAATTTTCACCTTAAAGATTTAGGAGACCTGTATATCTCATAGATGGGTTTAGAAATAATATTATTGCTGTTGTGCACAATGTACGGTCTATATTAATGATCGAGTGCTGTCGTCATTTCAGTAGATTCTTAATGCAAAGTCCTGCATTAGAATTTTCTGGTGCATGAAGCAAGACCTCAGCTCTTCTTCTCATAGGGTTACATTTTCTAATTTATGTAAGAAGGGTATGAGCTGGAGACTCGTACGAGACCTTCTATTCGGCATGTGACTGTACGAATCTGAATAAAGACGCGAATGTCTTTTGTGGTGATTAATGGGCAGATATACTTCTATGTGTAGTATAGCGGCGACTTGCGAGTATTGTTTATTATTTACTGTATCTGTACTGAAATGTATCTCATCGCATAGATGAGTACACCGTCGATCGTCATCATGATTTCAAAACGAATTCTGCGCTTTCCAATTTATTGCAAGACAGATTTTTCGTCGCAATTATAATGAATTCTAGTAGTAGGGACCACAACTTTTCTCCATCTAGGATGCTCATTCAGTAGAAAAGTAAACACTAGTGATGAAGAAAATAATTGTGGCTGAACAGGACTTCAAAAACTGTACTGTGACAAATTTGACGTACATTAAAAGACATTGCTCGTCTCCACATCTGGCCTACGTCACGTGAATTATAGAGAAGAAATACGAAGAGTTTTTTTTAATCATATTATAACTGTTGTTTAAGCGTGTTTGTATATAATCCGCAGATATTCAGATTGAAAAATGGCTGCAAAACCCATCAACTCTGTAGCAAAGCAGAGACTGGACAGCGACAACAGCGGAGTCCAGAGATATCCACCATTGCAGATATCTGGCCGCTACACGACGCCGCGAGAGCTATTTTCTATAATGTGAACATTATTGTGGAGTAAAAAAATCTTTGCATTTTGTCTGTGATATGGTTCCTGGAGATCTTGAGTTTTTCAGACAGTTTGTTGAATCCCCGTTTTGTCATAGGACGCAGCAGATCGGTCGACGGGAGATAATATTGTTAACAGTTTGCCTGGATTGGTAAGTCTAACGTCTGAGAGAGATAGCGGTTAGTTCGTTCGGAAATTTGTACTGTTTGGAAAACGATGTAGTGTTCATGGCCCTGAGGTTCTGCATGCTAGAATTTGATTAATTAAGCTGCGAATTCAGTTACGTGGATTAGGGAGATCGCCTATTTGAGCTAGGAGGTGGCGCAGTAAGCTGTGTATTTGGGAGGCTGGATAAATCCAGTGAAAATTTGTTTTTTTGGGCTTTACGGGTGCCCATGAAAGGTTTTTAGAAAATCTGCTGGCCGAATCTGAGGTGATAAGTCCGTACTTATTTGGTGGTTATTGACTGTGGGATCGTTGTGGTTTCCGAGCGGAGGTCGCAATGTAATTTATACTTTCTTGGCGGTCGCTAACGATTCATAGATTGGGGAGTGTGCCTTATTTTGCTACTTCCCGCAGTGCTGTGCGTAGTCTGAGATCTACCCTAACGTGTTAATAGGGGGAACTGAAGATAGAAAAGTTGGAACCGTATTAACGAGTCACTGCGTAACTATTTTAAGACTATTGAAGAGATCCGTGGGGCGTGGATTCCGTAATCTGTTTGCATTAGTGGGACCACATGTTGACAACGCCTGAACTGTTTGAGCTTTCAACTACGACTCAGTTGCAGCATTTAAAGTGGCGGTGACACGGAGGGCGATTTTTTTTTTTTTTCCTTAATTTGATTTCGTTCGAGGGGACATCGTTTTCTTGTCACTAGATCACGCGTGTATACGAAGTGTGTAAATAATAATTGAGCTTTTATTAATACATAGAAAAAAAAAGATAGCCGAGACTGCCAAAGCAAGTAAAGCTTAAAAGCTCGTCTTTTAATTTCGTAGTATGAGTGTCTTAACGTGTGCTGTGAGAGGCAACAAATGTTAAATAGTGTGCATATTTGTAGTGTTACTTGAAAAGCTCTTTACTGATTAAATATAGAGCAATATGACCAAATTCCACGTACAGTTCCTAGTTATTTGAAAGAGTTACATATGAGAAACTGTTTGCCAGTAGGCGTGACGTATAACAGTATTCTGATTGAAAAGGGATTGATTATTCTTTGTGTTACGTCAATGAAACTCTCATTAATTAAAAAAGATAAAACTTGAACGTTATTGAAAGGGGTCATGTCTACTGGGAAGTAACTGCAAAGTGGAGACAAAAGAATAAAGTTAAATGAAATTATGGTTAATATTTTAGTAGTAAGAAATCTAGATCTGAGACGCTATTAACCTAATTGTGGCATCTGAGTGAGAAAGTTTATGGTATCTTTGAGGCAACAAACGAAAAGATATATATTTTACGCTAAATAACATGACTCAAGAAATAATTACAAACAAATGTATTAAAGCAGTTTAATCCGAGTTACTTTAACATGGGCGCCAATATATTCTGCAGTTAGTAATAGTGTATGAGAATAAACAGACGATTCTTTAAAATTTTGCTGAATTAATTAAACTGAATTACGTTGTATTATCGTATTGTGAAGGTATGACTTAGCATCAATTACAGCGGTTTTCTTTTGAGAATAGCTCTGCTATAGTAATTAAGAGTTTTTGGGAGTTTTTGGGAAGAACAGAATTGCGCTTAAAGCAGAAGTTCTGATAACACGTTACGTAATTGAAGCTTTTAAGTAAACGTTGGGTGTAGGTTTGAGAGTGATAATACTGGTACCTTGTTTTTACACTTATCTATGGGTGTTACGTGGTGTTACTGACTCTTCAAGTCATTGTCAGTAGCAACAGTCTAACAGATTTTAGGAATAATAGTTAAAGGTACCTCCGCTGAATTAATGTCAGAACCGTTGACTTTCTGCTACGTACTGAACACTGTGAAAGTGGTTGGATGCGGTTGCGCATCGCGTAGCAAAATTATTTTATTTTGCTGGCTTTAGGAACGTCAAATAAAAGAGTAACAAGTGTCATTCTTATAATCTGCTGAATAACAACACTGCTTGCATAGAATTACAGCGTAAGCTATTCTAGCTAGTGAAATAACATTCGGCACAGGGCAGGCGACATCATATACGTACCCAGTTGAACTTTGACGTAGTTCAGGGCTTAATAAAAACAGAGGCAGGCACGCTACGGATAACTAAGGAATTAAAGGATGCGGTAGGAAACCAACAGTATGCGTTGCGTAGAATGAGATTAACAGGAACTGCAACGAAACTAATTCAAAATGATTGATAGACTTGTAATGAAAAGGGAAAGATTTGATCATAGATGAAACTGATACGATGTGCAGGAAGTTTAAACTGAAGTCTGGGATGTAGAACAGATAGGTCTTAATCTACGAGATGCAAATCGCAAATCGCTGTTAACTACAAAAAGATCAGATAAATGCTAGGTGTATGTCGAAAAGCCAGTGCGATTGAAAAGAACTCTATAACTCTTCAAACCAGAGCACAATACGAACACTGCATGAGTAGAGTGGCCTACATATTAACCGTCCCCGAATCCCATAGATATTTCTGGGATGAGTGATCCGTTAAAGATTCCTTGCGACAGATATCCCCCTCAGCGGTTTGTTGAATAGCCAGGTAGGAAATCAGTGATCTAAAAATGTCAAAAGTTATGTATTCTTGTAAATAATTCCTTATTAGTAAGATCGCATAAATTATTTATAGCCATCACAAATAGTTTTTGCTAAAACAGCCAGCCACGTTCACATGAAACATGACAAAAACTGCTATGTCTCCTACCGGCCTGGTGGTTAGACTGCGAGCTAACATCCCAAAGATGTCCGGGCTCACATGTGGTTCCTGTTCGTCGAAATGTGTACCGTACATGTCGCATTACACTTCCTAAATTAGACGCTTGTGACCCATTGCTTAAATTGTCTGGCTAATGGCAAGTTTGCGAAATACAAAGGTACTATAAAATACAATAACAGTAATAATAATATCGGGAACTAACTTAACGACCCATAACTGAGGTAGGCCACTCAGTTGCGATTTGTTTAGAATAATGTTTATTCATAAAGCAAACTAATAGCGAAAGAGGTCGTATTTAGAGTTACTGTTACACTTGAGCACATATCCATCTGACACAGTTCGATCATTCACAATCTCATCGCGAATTACAAGTCCAATACTCCAGCTCGTTAAGTACCCGAAACGTTAGAATTCACACCAGACGCGCGGTTGCTCACCACTCAGAGACTAAGTCCCGCGATACCACACAACGAGGAATTTTCCTAAGTCGTTTCAGTTCCTAGCTGCCTAAAGGCCGACTGTCCGCTTTCGCGTCTGCACCAGCACTGTCCCTCTGCCCGTCCCCTGCCACGTTCCCCGCGCGCTGAGTACCCTCGTTCAACTGACTAGGCCACTTCCCTTTGCTGAAGCCGCTCATCTGATTGGCTGCAGGTTATTCTACATTACCTTACATTCTCACAGATTTAAATAATCAAAGTTTGACCACTTTCACGTTCTAAATAAAGTAGCAATAATATCCATTGTTAAATTCTTTTACATAAAACCATTACAAGTTGCTTCTTAACTTCGAATGTCACGGCCAGTAGCCTTGCACCACTGTGCTTTCTGATAAATAAATACAGAACAAAAGTAACTATGTGAGCGTGGGGTTGGTCTGAGATTCTGTTATTCTGCGCAACGGATTAATCTGAGATGTACCCTTTACCCTGTGGCTCCTGCAAGATGCAATTTCCACCCCCACACTACTACAGAAGTCAGACAGACGCTCCTAACATTCTAAAGAGAAATGCCTGAAAACCTTTCAGCAATAAATATCTTCTGGAGCCGTCCGCTGTAAGGAAATTTTAATATTTTTTTTTTGTGGGATCTAAAATTTAAAAAAAACCTCTCTCACACCGGCCTGATTTAGCTTCACTGATCAGGATAGTATAAACATGCGTATGTTAAGGGAATTTTCAATCACAAAGCAGGCTTATCACATTCACACAGTTCAATACTGTTCTATCCTGATTAAATTGAGCTTAACTTAAATTCCATAAGACAGTGAAGCAATTTCGAAGTCTCGGTGCGACGAAAATTGTCAGTCGATCTCCTGGAAACATTTGTAATAATTATTAACTTTCGGTGATCACATGGGGAAGACCAGAGATCAGCTGGTAAGACCGTGTTAGCCTATTTATTTGAAGTAACTGGATATCTTGAGCATACAAAACGGCAGGTTCGTCCAGTGTAAATCAGACGTTCACCACTGATCCCGTGCAACACAGCTTAGTAAGCAGACACTGTCAATAATAATCAGTTAAATAATACGCGAACACACTTACTTTAGTTTAGTTCATGTATTAAATTCCTTCTCATACAGAATCTCATCAAGATGGCAACTAGCTCAACAATACATACATATACATCCTCCTTCTTTCACGACTAATCGGCAAGAATTCCTTCATTCTTTTCCTAAGAGAAAACATAGATAGTAGAGAAGCTATTCCATGGAGTAAATGGACGCTCCAAGGAATAATTGGTCTTGAAACTACTTTGCATTGATAATCGGTAAGATAAGAAGAGATATTTCGAGATATGTACTGAGTTATATAATTTATAAAATTTCTGAAAATATCGCGGAGAGACCACTGCAAGAGACATTACAAAATGATACAAAAATTTACAAAATTTCTTACGTAACTAGTGGGATACTTGGGTACTGGAGTAGTGCTAGTTAGTGTAAGAAAAATATGAAACTAACGAAAGTTATTATTTATTTTGCAAAAATTCTGAGAAATCACAATGGCACTTTTAGATATGAATTGAACAAGTTATATCCTGGTTCTTTTCGGAATGTGAAGTTACCTCTCAAGGACAGGATTCGCTAATGAAATTTCTATACAAAGTTTAAGATGGTTGTTGACTTGGCAGAATGGCTGAGAGGCGCGTCTACTGAACTTTAATAATTGTCCTGTAGAATGTTCCTAGGTACGGTCGAGGCTGTTGTGTGTGAAATGCAGTGAAGCGTACTGTCATGGAGGAAATATGGGGCTCGCAATAGCTGTAGCGCACAATACTGTAAGCTGCAATGACTGCTGTCTGCGGCGCTCGCTGCTGACAAATAAGATAACTCTCGTTCTATCTGGATTGAACTTCGCCAATCAAACTCTCCCTACGCCTTGATGAAGTCAAGGACTCCTATTCGCCCCTAGTCTAACTATTGGAGTGGTACACCAGTCAGAAACCAGTCCACCGCGATGCCACTCAAAAATTCGCTCGCAGGCGTTTAACTATAACTCCGTCCGTTCACACGGCACAATAAGTGTGTTGGCCAACACAGAGAACAACGCTTAATCGCAAGGACTCAATATAGAGTCGCCCTTACATTCGCTCTCAACAGAGGTGCTCTCCCAGTGAAGTACTGAGGAGAGACTTGTTTCCTGCTCCAAGAGCGACAGCGGAACGGGCCTCTCCACGCCAGACATGAAGGGGTATACCTTTCGTCTCTTCCATTACTCCTTCAGCTCAAGGCGTCAGAAATATCGTCTGCCAATCAGCATTGCTCTTCTAAAACTGGAGAATGAGGTTTTGTTTAAGTCGACCAATCTGGAAACCTGTAGCATTGGCATGTGGCGTTTGCTGTCTCCCTTTGAAAATCTCTGAAACTGCCTGCTATGTGTAAAGAATGCGTAGGCTGGCCACTCCCACACAATGTAGCGGAATTTGCTTTTAAGCTGAACTCGGGGTCGTTCCTCCTTTCCCTCAGGTGAATGCTGTCTGCTCCACAGGCAGCCACCGGCCGACATAGATAGCTCCCTGTGAAAACCTCTGAAGGGACCGGCGTCCTGGTGTGCAGTGTTTGCCTCTCCCAAACTAAAAGCTTCTGTGACCGTCGTGTCTGGAATGTATGTGTGTACACCAGCCTCGAGTATTTCAACCACGGTGCGCACTTGCGATTTATTAATTATTTGCATATCGTTTACATGAATTCATACAACATTTACTTTATCTTATCGAGTTTGGGTTCGAATGAAGCATCTTGATGTGTGGAATATGATTGTGAGGGCGGAATATGTAAGCAATGAAGGTCAGGAGACCACGACTTCTTACAACTATTATGCGCTAAAATTTACATCAAATATTCTTTTACCTAATGATTCAATAAGGTGTCATGCTGTCATCGTTCAATGTGTTGTGTGAAGGAAATGATGATATAATGCTTAACTGAAAATACTGATAATTTAAATTTACTATATCTTTTAAACAAATGAATTTACAGAGTTGATATTTACAACATTTGTCATTTTAATGATGCGCTTCTATATGAAATGTCGATCGTTAAGTTCGACTAAGGCGTTCAGATTTTAGCATTGAGGTCTTTGTTACAAAACCTGTGAATTTCACTTTAACAGTAAATCCTAAAGTATTATAGATATGATCAATATTCCTCGCTTCCCATGCCCGGGTTCCTGGGTTCGATTTCCGGCGGGGTCAGGGATTTTCTCTGCCTCGTGATGACTGGGTGTTGTGTGCTGTCTTTAGGTTAATTAGGTTTAAGTAGTTCTAAGTTCTAGGGCACTGATGACCATAGATGTTAAGTCCCATAGTGCTCAGAGCCATTTGAACCATTTGAACCATATGATCAATATTCAAGTTTTATAGGGATGGCCATGAAAATTTATGGGGATGGCAGATTAAAATTACTGTGGCTTCATTCCCTGCATTACTACAGAATTAAATAGTTCTCATAAATGTTTTCCTTTATGGTGGATTTAACACTGCTACTTCTCCTTTGCCACAAACGGCTTCTACTGGGTTTCCCTATGATGTAGGTTCTCGTCTGTCTCACTCGCACATTACAGCACTTAGGCCTCAATAGACAATAGACGTCTGTGAGTTTCCCCATCTCGTGGTGAATATGCGCCCTTTATGGCATCCGGTCCTGGACGACTGAGTTCGTTTCACAACTCCTGAAGACTGACTCTTTCGGCCATATACTTAAATGAGAGTGAAATGCTAGTTAACTCACAAGACACAACAATGTTTGTAATATTTGATCTGAATATAGACAACAGTTTTAGCCAAAACTAGTTATCAAAACTATAAACAATTTTTGCGACCTTGGCTCATAAAGTATTATTTATAAGAATCCATAAATTTTAAATGTTTTGTTCAAGCAGCCGTTGTTATTGAGCAGTACAATAAAATGAGCTTTGTTTCCTTAGCACTCGTCAGGTAATATATCTTTCACCTGGCAAGATTTGGGCGTTTAGAGAATCTTTTAGATCTAAACAGACTACGTTTTTGAGTCAGCAATGGTTTTGCGTGAGCAGTACATAATGATGTTATTAATAATAAAACTGATGATAATAGTAACAACAACAATAGTAACAGTTGCAGGAAGTGTCGTGATCACGTATTACATCTGGGTATAAAACCGTGGCACCAACGGAATATTTGAAAATGCATGATGATGTCGCAAAAATAATCCACCAGAGGCTGGGAAAGCAGTATCAATTAATGACTTTTTCCATAGTACAGATACGAACCGTCTCACTGTTGTACCCAAATAAAATCTGCAACTTCACTGGAACAGTGAAGCAATAATCGGTAAAACAATTCTCTATAATCGATCTGAATGACGAGTGGTAAATAAAGCTGAGGAACCCACTTTCCTCATAGGTATCACAGCAAACAACACCGATAATTTGCAAACCACCTACAGTGAGAAGATGGCCAAATACAGGTGACCTAGCAGGTGAGATAAAAGCCACATGGAAACAGAAATCTTTATATAAATCAAACCCGGCTGTGAAGAACCTACAGGACCTATGAGTACAACGGCATTCGTCGTTCTGTTGACCAATGCAGAAGGCGGTTGTTCGAAACCCTTTAGAATGGTTTGTTGGGTCCTTGGAGAATACAGTTCATTTTGTGATAATGTATTGTTTAAACTGTTATCATTAAACCAATATTGCTGTTCTGGTCTTTCGTCTGAAAAGTCGTTGATGCACTTCTCCACGTTACTCTGTCCTGCACATGTCTCTTCATCTTTGCATAACTCCTGCAGTATTCATCCATTTGAAGCTACTTACTGTAAACAAGCCTTTGTCTCCACCTTCCGTTTTTACCCCTCAGACTTACCCCCAGTGCCAAACTGACGATTCCTTGATGCCTAATGTTTCGTACTATCTACTTGTTCTTATTTTAGTCAAGTATAACCATAAATTTCTTTTTACTCCAGTTCGATTCAATACCTGTTCACAAGTTATTCTATCTAATCTTTTGTATTCTTCGCAATATTACATTTCTGAAGCTTCTATTCTCTTGTTGTCTGAACTGTTTATTGGCCACGTTCTAATTCCGCAAAAGATTACACTTTAGACAAATACCTTCAGAAAAGACTTCCTAACCTTTAAATTTATACTCGAGGTTAGCGGATTCCTCTTTCTCAAAAACTCTTTTCTTGCTATTGTCAGTCTGCATGTTATATCCTGTCTATCTTGGACAACGTCAGTTATTTTGCCGACCAGTAACAAAATACATCTTCCGTTGTTAGGGTCTCATTTCCTACTCCAATTTCCTCAACATCACCTGATATAATTCAATTACATTCCACACCATGTGAAAATGAGTGAGGCAATAAATAACGTTATTTTTAACATGGTGTAGTTAAAGATACATTCGCCATGGATGACCATTTGCTTAAAATCAGGATTCCAACACCTCACTCACAATCAAAGGCAGGGATAGCTAGCTATTAACTAATAGCCACTTTCTACCTTGTTACATTCCGTTGCTGGTGACATTACACCCTATGCACTCACCTAATCTTTACTATTCTGCTGTGGAATCATATTTACTATATTTTTGTCTGTAGTTCCTATTATCCACGTTTCAATTCCGTACAAGATTCACTTCAGACGAATACCTTCAGAGAAGACTTCCTAACAATTAAATTTATATTCGGCTTTAACTGATTCCTCTTTCTCAGATACTTTTGTTGCTATTGTCAGTCTGCATGTTATGTCCTGTCTACTTCGGCCATCGTCAGTTATTTTGCTAACCATGTAACAAAATACATCTTCTGCGTTTAGTGTCTCATTTTCTACTCTAGATTCCTCAGCGTCACCTGATTTAATTCGGCTACATCCGATTCCATGTACAAAAGAGTGAACCAATAAATAACGTTATTGATGACAAAAGGTATACACTGAAGAGCCAAAGAAACTGGTACACCTGCCTAATATCGTGAAGTGCCCCCGCGAGCACGCAGAAGTGCCACAACACCACATGGCATGGACTCGACTAATGTCTGAAATAGTGCTGGAGGGAACTGACACCATGAATACCTTCACTGCTGTCCATAAATCCGTAAGAGTACGAGAGGGTAGAGATCTCTTCTGAACTACACGTTGCAAGGCATGCCAGATTTGCTCAATGATGTTCATGTCTGAGGAGTTTGGTGGCCAGCGAAAAAGTTCAAACTCAGAAGAGTGTTCCTGGAGCCACTCTGTGGCAATTCTGGACGTGCGGAGTATCGCACTGTCCTGCTGGAACTACCCAAGTCAGTCGGAATGCACAATGGATATTTGGATATGAATGGATGCAAGTGATCAGACAGGATGCTTAGGTACGTGTCACCTATCCGAGTCTTATCGAGACATATCAGTGGTCCCATATCACTCCAACCGCACACGTCCCACACCATTACAGAGCCTCCACGAGTTTCAAGTGGTTCAAGTGGCTCTGAACACTATGGGACTTAACATCTGAGGTCATCAGTCCCTTAGAGTTAGAACTACTTAAACTTAACTAACCTAAGGACATCACATACATTTATGTCCGAGGCAGGATTCGAACCTGCGACTGTAACAGCCGCTTTATTCCGGACTGAAGCGCCTAGAACCGCTCGGCCACCGCGTCCGGCACACGAGTTTGAACAGTTCCCTGCTAACATGCAGGGTTCATTAATTCATGAGGTTGTCTCCATACCCGTATACGTCCATCATCTCGATACAATTTGATACGAGACTCGTTCGACCAGCCAATATGTTTCCAGTCGTCAACAGCCCAGTGTCGGTGTTGACGGGCCCAGGCGAGGCGTAAAGCTTTGCGTCGTGCAGTCATCAAGGGTACACGAGTGGGCCTTAGGCTCCGAAAGCCCACATCAACGTATATTCATAAGCTATACAGCCAAGTACAATGGCTCTAAGCACTCATCGCTCCCCTAGACTTAGGACTACTCAAACCTAACTAACCTAAGGACATCACACACATCCATGCCCGAGGCAGGATTCGAACCTGCGACCGTAGCAGCAGCGCGCTTCCGACTGAAGCGCCTAGAACCGCTCGGTCACAGCGGCCGGCAATCTACTACAATACAATCAAATTCTTCAGATAAATGCGTTCGATGTTGTTTATTATTTTTATGTAATATATGCAAAACATGTTTTGTATCATGCGAAAATTATATCTTTCCTCTCGTAGTGCTTAATTCATAGGACGGTATAAATTAATTTCTATTAAATTTTTATGAGCAGAGAGAACTTTTCAACAGCTAAACTAACTGACACACACGATACAAACATCCAATCTGAAAAAGTGCGTACAACACAAAAATAATGCGAAAATAATAGATGAGATCCAGCAGTTGTGAACATGCTGCCGAAATGCGCTGTGCCTACTGTTATAAATAAAAAGTGACAGGAGTAGAAAACTTGTGAAGCTTCAAAATTACTTCGTTAATAGCTTTACTACATCCAAACAACTTACTTCATCCACGTAATTTTCAATCTTTGGTTTGTGATTGCGAAAGTCACAGTGTACACTCGTGTTAGGTAACAGCACCATAGGCACTAGAAATGTATGTTCCGGCTCTATGGGCGAGCTTGCCGTATGAGTCATAACTGCCCGTCAGAGGTACGTGCCTCTGAAGCTTAAGGAGCGTGGGGGACAGTGAAAGTGCTTCACAACACCAGCCGGAAGAGCTGTTACCGCACTCACACACACACACGTCGCCGCCGCGCATTTGGTGACAAGTCATTAAGGCACAAGAAGTCTCTCTGCACTTTCTTTCCGGTCGGAAGAGGAGGCTACCGGGAGAAACGCAACGCACCCGCAATGGACCGTAACAAACTTAAGAAAGTGACTGTTAGTGAATAACTAGGTACTTTGTCTTTCATTGGCGTTTTACTACCTGGAGAGAGTGTGGTGTTGGAATCCTGCTTTTATGCCGGGGGTCATCTATGGCCAATATACGAGGTGGGCTCAAAAAATATGGTGAATGATTTATTGTAGTATTAACTGCTGACGCTAGAGCCATTTGATGCAATCTGTCTGATGGCTTGGTCTGTTGAGAAAGGCAGCATGAAGCTGGAACACGTTCTGACTTTTCAGTCAGCGTCCAGAGACGCTAGGGTAAGGTTGTATTTACCGTGTCTGTCGCACATCATAGATTTCGAACAACGTTTGAATATTAAGTTCTATTTCAAGCTGCAAAAAGGTGCCAAACAAACTCGTCAAACGTTGAAATTGGTGTATGTGATAAGCTGTAACTCTGAGGACTGTTTACAAGTGTTGTGAGCGATTTAAAAGAGGAAAGCAGTCGGTGGATGACGAGAAACATAGAACGTCCATAACATCAATAGCAGAAGCAGCTGTATAAAAGGTGTCAAAATTATTCGTTCAAATCAGCGGATAATTATTCGAGAGCTTATCGGAGAACTTTACGTCCAGTATGGGTCCGTGCAAAGCATTTTAACCGATAATTTGCAAAGGAGGCGAGAGAGTGCAAAATTCATTCCGAGGCTTTTGAGTGATGAACAGAAGAAATATCGTGTGTCAGTTTGCACGAAGGATCGTCTTCATTCAGATCTGGACTTCATGTTCAAAATTGTAACTGGCGAAAAACTTGGGTCTATGGGTATGACCGTGAAACGAAAGTTCAGAGTTACCAATGAAAAATCAGTGGATCTCTTCACCCTAAAAAGACAGGTCAGTCAAATTCGAATGTCAAAGTCATACTCATTGTTTTCTTTCAATATTGAGGGCATAATGGGATCAGAGTTGTTTCCAAGAGGAACGACTTCAAAAGCAAAATTTTAGTAAGGCGTACTCCAACGTATTCGAAACGGTGTACGAAGAAAGAGACCAAAAAAACGGACCGATAGCTTCCTTCTTCAACCCGACAACGCGCCGTACCATACCTACTATTTATTCGCTAGCTTTTAGCCGGAAAAATCTGTTCCTGTCTGTACACATCCGCCTTACTCACCAGATTTAAGGCCATACGACTTCTTGGCTTCCCAAAGATTAAAACCGTGCTTAAAAGGAAAAATTTTGACACCATTCCTGACATTGAGAGGGCCACAATAAAGCAGTTGAACGCATTTTTGAACGCCTTTCCAAAAGAGGGCTTCCAAACATATTTACAGTCATGGATTCAACATTGGGATAAGTGCACTGCTAGCCAAGAAGAGTTCCTTGAAGAACATTAAATTAAATTCCTTGTAACCGTATTAATTTTGTATGACAAAATCATTAACGCTATTTTTTGATCACACCTCGTATGTTTCACTAAATGCAAGGAAAATGGATCCATTACTTTACGTACACCATGGTAATACAAAGACGGTTCTAAAATGCAATATACTAATTACTACACTAAAGCGCCAAAGAAACTGGTATAGGCAGGCGAATTCAAGTACAGAGATATGTAAACAGGCAGAATACGGCGCTGCGGTCAGCAATGTCTATATACGACAACATGTGCCTGGCGCAGCTGTTAGATCGGTTACTGCTGCTACAATGACACGTTATCAAGATTTAAGTGAGTTTGAACGCAGTGTTACAGTCGGCGCATGAGCGATGGGACACAGCATCCCGGAGGTAGAAGTGAAGTGGGGATTTTCCCGTACGACCATTTCACGAATGTACCGTGAATATCAGGAACCTGTAAAATGTCAAATGTCCTACATTGCTGCGGCCGGAAAAAGATCCTGCAAGAACGGGACCAACAGCGACTGAAGAGAATCGTTGAACGTGACAGAAGTGCAGCCCTTTCCCAAATTGCTGCAGATTTCAGTGCTGGGCAATCAACAAGTGTCAGCAGACGAACCATTCCACGAAACATCATCGATAAGTACCTTCGGAGCCGAAGTCCCTCTCGTGTTCCGTTGATGACTGCACGACACAAAGCTCTACGCCTCGCCTCTGGGCCCGTAAACAACGACATTGGACTGTGAACGACTGGAAACATGTTGCCTGGTCGGACGACTCTCGTTTCAAATTGTATAGGTCGGACTGACATGTACGGGTATGGAGACAACCTCATGAATGCATGAATTCTGTATGTCAGCAGGGAAATGTTCAAACTGGTGGAGGCTCTATAACGGTGTTGGGCGTGTGCAGCTGGAGTGATATGGGACCTCTGATACGTCTAGATACGACTCTGAAAGGTTAAACGTACATAGGCATCCTGTCTCATTACCTGCATTTATTCATGTCCATTGTGCATTCCGATGGACTTGGGGAATTTCAGCAGGACAATACGACACCCCATGCGTCCAGAATTGCTATAGAGTGGCTGCTGTCCATCAAACTCCCCTAACGTCAACATTATTGAGCATATCTTGCGTGGCTGCCCGCGTGCTGTTCAGACGTTGTCTCCACTTTTTATGGACAGCCCTGCAGGATTCAAGGTGTCAATTCCCTCCAGCACTACTTTAGACAATAGTCGAGTCCATACCACGTTGTGTTGCGTCACTTCTGCGAGCACGCGGGAGCCCTGAACGACATTAGGCACGCGCACCAGTTTCTTTGGCTCTTCAGTGTATATGAAGCTGGCCGAAAACCATTTGCCGCAAAAATAAACGTCTTTTAAACAATATACCTCATAAGGGACGATTAATCCCACATGCTATAATCACACATTTGAAAGAATATTATTTCCTATACAAAACACGAAATTCATACGAGTGTATTTTTTCCTGAAGGTCTACAAACATGCAGTTAAATTCATCACGCAAATCATTATCGTACTATCGTTCTCCAAGATCATACTATTTGTATAAAACCAATAGCAAATTCGTGCACTATTCCAGTATGACTGAAATGGATAATGAAACACTGCGTTTGACATAGACACTTAACAAGTAACCTTTGTCCAATTGAACAATGATTACTGAATCTTTTACCTGACTTACCAGAGTTTCATTAATACACACAAATTTAGGCTAACTAAACCAACTACTACGCATAAGGAGATCAAGTTACAAAATTTCCGAGGAATTTTGTGGCGACAAAATCTGTTGACGATTTTGAATGTTGCTTGGAACAAAAATAGTGAATCATTTGACAAAACTTACATGATGCGCACAATGAAAGTTTTCCAGCAATCATGGCATGTTATACATCTTTACCAAAATTATTCACAAGTGTATCACTTCAAACTAGGCCAAACATTTTTTAAATATTTTTGGCATATTTAGTTATATTTTGCTTAAGAGACTCCTATTTGCAATTTCTTAAATTTTGTGAGCTATGGAATGATACTTTGGCAAACGAAAACACAAAATTTGAATAAAATCTAAGGTCGAGTGAAGAATATTTCGAAATCTAGACAATTTGCATGTAATCATCTTTTGCGAATATTTATTCGTCATTTAATTTAATTCACCCTATAACGTTTCTTGTCTTGATTTCTTTTGCACAACGGCAGCCTTGTGACATTTGTATGTGACTATATTCCCAATATGGTACTCTGATATTCCGACTTTTTGGCATTTACAGAATGCTGTTTATTTTTTTCTTTATCAAGAGAAGGTAAAAGGAGGAGGCATCATTCGTAGAGTGGAATGTGTATCATGAATCTTGCTAGTGCCATGGGTGCCTTAGTTTACTTTTTCCCAAATCTGGCAGATACTGATGCATTCTTCAACCTTTATTTAGATTTGTCCATGTTCGATGCCATATCAGTGGCGATTAATCGATGTGTACTGTCACTTCTCTTCGAGGTAATAAGTCTCACAACATATCGTTGTGGGGCAGTAGTTGAGGACCTGTGAAACCATAAGACAAATCCAGAACATATTTAACCTTTGGCATATGCATCGGATGGCACATCTTGAAGCACGGGACGCAGCGGTGGGCATTCGATTTGCAATATGTGCCAATTTCTGACCTGTATGAATTTCACTTGTTCTTCTTTTTATCATTAAGATTGCCATGAGAATTATCAGTTATTTTATCATCATTATCCTCATTTTCACAACATATGATTTGACTGGTTGAGTTTGAGATTGTCATCTCCCCTCGAAATTTCGGTGGAATTTGCATTGACGTGAATTCGGCGCAAAGGATGTCGAAGAAAAGTACGGGTCACAACGTAATAGGTTTGTTCTTGATGATCTCGTTGAAGTCGAAAATACGTAGTTACTGTCCCTAGGTTCGAAATAGGAGCTCTGCAGAAATTTACATAATGTGTTTTGTGACATGAATCGAAGTAAAATGAGAAGATGAACAGTTTAATTAAGCTTCATTGTTTATTGTTATTTCTGGCTCCACTTATGACGCCTAAACAAAATTTAGAGATGGGTTCTAACACAACATATTGATACACATAGAAGATACATACAAGTCTTTTCCACTGCACATTCGACAAGCAACTCCGTTCACAAATTTGCTGTCCAAGCATGACGCACATTTCCAAGATCAACGCAGCTTTTACGTATTGAGTTATTTAAAGCTGTTCAAACGAAATTAAATACGAAACAAATATCGATAACTTTAAGGTAATATCTCCACCTTCTGTCTTCTGATCGCATTCCATACGAACACAGTTTCCGATAGAACAAGGAATTTGATCAGGGTGACTGTTGTTGATACTCCTACAGACAAAATAACAGTTCAATGCTTTTTTTTTCTGCACATGAATTTTCACGTTTAAAATATTATTTCAGTGAAAAAAAATCCAAACATGACGTTAGTAGCAGCATTTGTGTGAATTAGGCGCGTTTCTAAAATTCTATTTGACACACAAGTTACAATAACAATTTGTCCATTTTATTTGGAATGTTGAGCTCCGTGGCCGTGGATAATGATATTTCACTGTAAAAATACTTATGTAAGTAAAATGAACAACTGATAGTGCATAACTTTAAACTCGCGAAATTAAAGTAAATGATTGCAATCGTTGCTTTTGCACAGGCCTGCTGCAGCATCCAAACTGCTGTCGAGATTGTACTACTGTAGTAACTGAAGATCCATGTAATTTGCCAGCTGAAGATGGGTGCCAACCCGAAATGCATATTGGCATAAATAAAACGCATTAAAAAGTGGCTGGTTGCTGTATTTTTACAGTGAAATAACACAAGTTACATTTTTAATACTTGAGTTTTATCTTAGCTCCACAATTTTAACATAACCTAAAATGCATTGTGTTTGCTTATCCCTCCAAGCCTATCACTGTTATGCAAATTATCGAAAGGTGATAACTTTTTGCAAACACATAAATTTTGAAGTTAAGTGTATCGCCAGGTTTTGTGTTTCAGTTTCTATTAATTATTAATGTGGATGACTCGTTAGACTTTTATAAAAGATGCGGTCATTGGCGAAGTAAATAAAATATTAGCCCAATTAAACTGTATTTCGAGTTATTATGTTTTTAAATGTATGGTCTTGCAAACATGGCTGTAATTACTACAATTCTGAAATCTTTCTTTTATTAATATGCGATAATATAAACTGAATATACTGCAGTTCTATCAGTATAAAAATCAAGGATGGTCATCTAATGTGTATTTCTTAATCTATGGGTTTTATTTACCAACATTTAACGTAAAAGTATGTATTGTAGTATCCATTGTACGACATGTTTCATCATAAGATTTACTACACATTATAACCAGTTTCCATCTGGGTAATAACAATGACGAGAAACATTTTTGTGGGCTTTTTCAAATAACTGTCACTGTATGTACTGCATGCTGGCACTTGAGACAGAGTGCCGCTATGATTGTGCATAGTCATTTGAGTGTACTAATTAATGTTGACAAGGGATGGCTATTGACACTGTGCTGTATAGATCTTTGACGACCAACTATGATAAGCAATGACATCAGTTTTCATCTGCCTAATACGACAGATTTTAGATGCTCAAATTTAAGATTCATTTTAGACACCTTATCAATTATGTTCCCTTCACGTGGAGAGAAACATTAGTTACGGGCGACGAGCTTTTTGTGTTGGTGGTACAAGTTGTCATTCATATTATGTGACACATTTCCATAATTATAGGTATCTTTGGTATTCAAGAAATACATTAATAGAATTACATCAAAAGAATGTACGAATCTGCATTATTTTGTATTTATTTCTTGTTTTATTTAGCCTGGCCTTTTCATGGCCGTTTCTTACCTCGAAACAGGAACTATACAAATCAAAATCTGTCACAAAACGTTTTTTGCAAGTTTCTCAGTGTTTCTGGGTAGGTTTGCTTCGTTATGTATTCATTTGAGGTACTAATATTACAATAATTATGATTGCTAACTTAAATAATAATAGTGATAAAAGCTATTGAACGATAATTAATAGCAAGTAACAAATAATAGTAAGAGATATTCCGAACATCTATTAGATAAATTAGTTTTTCTTTTCTGAAACCATGTTTAGTATTATCAGAAACATGGGTGGTAGTGGCAGATGGGAATTTTGAAATGACAGTGATAGTAGCTATTTAGAATTTGATTGGAAGTGATTCTCTGAAATGAGAGGTTATAAGTCTTTCATGAGTTGGCTAAAATTTCTAGTGCTTTCGATAGATCAAATTTCAAACCTATATTCTGTGCCCACTGAATAACTCAACATTTAAATATTGAATGGCTGTCGACATATTTCTTTAACTTCCATTTGGATGAAACTAAATGTCTGCAGCCTATAAATCATACTTACGAAGGGGGAGCACAGTCTGAACATCGTTATGGAACCAGTGACACTAAACATCTCCGTTGTGACCTTTTTGCTACGATCATTAAGCACTGTTGACGAAATAAATGTAAGAGCGAAACAACTGTAAAGTACTTAAGGAACTATTCTAGATAATAATTTTCACGAGCAGTACGTCAAGATCGATCATGTCGAGAATTTGCTGGATATCAAACAACACATAATAGTGGTTTCTTTCTTGTCCACAGATATTTTGAGAGCGTCCGTAAATTTGATAAGAACATTGTTCTGCGAATTTTGAGAAAACCTGCTGACAGGTAGTGTCTAAAAGGTTACTTGTGGTTAAGTAATTGAAAAGCAGTGAGATATAAAGTCCTAGATAATGTTGGTACAATGCAGAGGGTCGATTCTCTGAGGTTTCTTTGGAAAATTCCTTGTTAGGTAATGGTTTTATAGGTCTCTGCTTCCAGGCTGTTGGTAAGTTTCTTGAAGTGAGCCAGTAGTTAGAGATATCTGGTTCTTTGTGCAGTAGTGCATTGATAGTAAAGTATATTAATTTTACTGTAATGTCATCATGTCCTGCAGCCGCCGAGCAAATTCGTGCAGGTGATATCATGATGGTATTTACAATTACTTACTTAAGAATATTTGCCGTTCTTGCGCTCTGATGAAATTTCTAAAATAACTAAACTTGTTGTGGTGAGAAATATTTAATATTTGATATTTTTTGCTTCGAACACAAGCCGATTTAAGTATAGAAAGAATTTCAAGAAATCAGATCACAAACAAACAACCACACGCCATCCCTTAGGTCTATAGCGATTATGAAGCAAATTGCGGGTAGGAGACTGTGCATCTATTGGAACCGTAATATACTTCAGCGTGAACTTCGTAACACAAAGCTTTGAGAATTCCTCCAGCAGTTGTCGCTTAAGTGGCCCTTGGGGCGTAAACATTTTGTAATTTTTCCTTTGTGACCTCAAGTGGACATGCCTATTTCACCAATAAAATTGTGACTGCGACTGAAATTAAATTCTAAATATGATGCTTTTCCTTAATTAAATATTTTTCTAATATTTAATCGCCCTTGCAGGTTGCTCATCTTTACGACATACAGCAAGAAACTGGTAGTGTCGTTTGTCAGAAATCGATGCAGTGACGCACGACCAAACCTTCCCATTCCCACGTCCGTCCGCCCACAAACTCATTTCACAGAAGGTGAATCGTTCCAGATTCAACGCCAGATAAAAACGTAGATATTTCTTCCCTGTGGTTCTCTCTTTCTGATGTTTGGTGAGGGAGAAGGGCCGCAAAACGTAGTGTAAGTAGATATCAGAACTTTTTGCTGGGAGACAGGGTGTAGTATCTGAGTTAGATGTACCCCGAAAGGGAAGATTACGTACATCTCACCGCAAACAGTGTAGCTTTATTCCTCCGGCTACAAATATTTCGTCGTGCTGCAGCCCTACAAGGTAAAACTTCAAACACGCAATGGAGCAGTTATCAGATAACTTTTAAGTGTTCAAAACAAGGAAAAATTTGTCTGTATGCTCGTCAGCAAGAAGTAATCTGTATAAGACAAAAATGATTGGACACAAAATTTTCGAGATAGCTAACAGAACAGAACATGTTAAGGCATTAGGCCAAATTCACATAGTGGAATTCTAAATCAGAACAACACAGATGAAGCTACTGTTAAAGTCACGGTGTATTTCAGACATTTAGTAAGTTTAATACCTATGGGGGTGAAGCAATGAGTGATTTTTTAATTACATCATTATTGATGAACTACTACAGATATTTAAAGCTACATCTGTGAAAAAGGTATTTGACCTGCTGGTTGGAAAAGAAATGCTAGTTTCAGTGTTTTGGAAATTCAACCTCCTATGGGAATGAAATAGAAGTTGATAAGTTTTATGAAATTATTTCATCAGTAAATCATTTTCAAAGCTAAATGACAGCATCATCTGCAAACTAAGATGGCTGCTCAGACTGTTTCTTAAATCATTAATATAGATTAGGAACAGCAGACGGCCTGAAACACTTCCTTGGAGAACACCATATGTTACCTCTGTTTTAGTGGAAGACTTTCTGTCAATTACTACGAACTGACACCTGTCTGATACGAAATCGTGATTCCAGTCGTACACTGAAGCGCCAAAGAAACTGGTATAGGCAAATTGCTGCAGATATCAATACTGGGCCATGAACAAGTGTCAGCGTGCGAACCATTCAACGAAACATCATCGATATGAGCTTTCGGAGCCGAAGGCCCAGTCGTGTACCCTTGATGACTGCAAGACACAAAGTTTTACGCCTCGCCTGGATCCGTCAGTACCGACATTGGATTTTTGATGACTGGAAACATGTTGCCTGGTCGGACGACTCTTGTTTTAAATTGTATCGAGCGGATGGAAGTGTACGGGTATGGAGACAACCTCAGAAATTCATGGACCCTGCTTGTCAGCAGGGGACTGTTCGAGTTGGTATAATTTCTATAGGGCGTGTACATTTGAGGAGATATGGGACCTGTGATACGTCTAGATACGACACTGACAGATGACAGGTACGTAAGCATCCTGTCTGATCACCTATAACCATTTATGTCAATTT
This sequence comes from Schistocerca nitens, assembly GCF_023898315.1. NCBI lineage: Eukaryota > Metazoa > Arthropoda > Insecta > Orthoptera > Acrididae > Schistocerca > Schistocerca nitens. The sequence continues at coordinate 229,158,524 of NC_064622.1, forward strand.
TGCATTCCAACGGACGTGGGCAATTCCAGCAGGACAATGCGACACCCACACGTCCAGGATTGCTACAGAGTGGCTCCAGGAACACTCTTCTGAGTTTAAACACTTCCGCTGGCCACCAAACTCCCCAGACATGAACATTATTGAGCACGTCTGGGATGTCTTTCAACGTGATGTTCGGAAGAGATTTCAACCCCGTGCTACTCTTACGAATTTATGGACAATCCTGCTGGATTAATGGTGTCAGTTCCCTCCAGCGCTATTTCAGACGGTAGTGGAGTCCATACCACGTCGTCTTGTGGCACTTCTGCGTGCTCGCGGGAGCCCTACACCATATTAGGCAGGTGCACCAGTTTCTTTGGCTCTTATGTGTATGACCAGAAGCTGCTGGGATTTTCTGCCAGATTTCATGTAGCGACAGCCATCAGAAGAAAAGACTATGGACAGTGGTGGTTAGCTGCTGCCATCAGCAAACCGGCCTGTCCTTCGGTGACGTTATCACACGCTCGGCCGCAGGAGAGAACACACAGCCGACAGACAGGCGCCCCTGGACCCACGCTCTGTTTGCCGCTCTCCTCTCGCGAAGAGCGGCGCGTCACGTTCCGAGAGGCAAACACGCCGGGGATGAATGTTAACAAGCGCCGTGCGCCTCGGCCAACATTTGACCAGTGACAGCGACAGAGACAACAGAATTTCGCAACCAGTTTGCACTCGACAAGGCCACAACACGCCTGCGCAGAATGTGTTAGGCGATAAAGGGAATCTCTGCCGTGTCTCAGCAACATGACGGAGGCAAGCTGCCAGCCTTGCAGCTCATTTTACTACAGCCTTGCACGGAATTAGAGTTTCATAAGTCTAGGGATATATAGCGTCTAATCAAAATGTCTTCTATCCCGGGTTAGCTCTTGTCTGCTGCTCAAAACCATACGTATTATAGAAACGGATATATGTATGTAAGACTCTCTCTCTCTCTCTCTCTCTCTATTCGTTTAGTGGGTTCCGACTCTTCGTGACCCCATGAACCAAATCACGCCACTTTTTCCTGTCTTGCACTTTCTCCCGTAGACCTTCCAGGTTGGAACACATTGCTTCTGTGATGCCATCGATCCATATCATCCTCTGACGTCCTCTTCTTCTAGTTCCTTCAATCTTCCCCAGCATTAATGTTTTTTCCAGCGAGGCATGCCTTCGCGTTGTTTGTCCAAAGTAGGTCAGCTTTTGTTTTAAGATTAGACCTTCCAGGGAGAAATCTGTTTTAATTTGCTCCAATATTGATCTGTTGGTTCTCTTTGCAGTCCATGGAACTCTAAGAAGTTTCCTCCAACCCCACAATTCGAAGGAGTCAATTCTTCGCCGTTCAGCCTTTCTAATGGTCCAGGTCTCACATCCATACATCACAACTGGAAAGACCATAGCCCTCACAATACGGATCTTTGTTGCTAGTGTTATATCTCTGGACCTTATAACCTTGTCAAGGTTTGACATCGCCTGTCTACCGAGCAACAGGCGTCTCCGGATTTCATGGCTGCAGTCACCGTCAGCAGAGATCTGGGAACCGAGATAACTGAATGTGGTCACTACCTCCATGGTTTCTCCTGCTATATCCCACGAATTGGTAGGTGTAGTTGCCATAATTTTCGTTTTCTTCACATTCAGCATAATACCAGCCTTTTAACTTTCGTCTTTCACCTTCAGTAAGAGTGTTCTCAATTCTTCTTCACTTTCTGCCAACAGGATCGTATCATCCGCGTACCTGAGGTTGTTTACATTTATTCCAGCTATTTTAATTCCTGTTTCTCCTTCATCTAGAATGTAAGACTACTGGACGTATTTCAGTCAAAATTGGTACCCACATCCCTTACTGTCAGGCAGCAATCGCTATGGTGGTAATAACCACCAACCTTTCATAGTTCATGACACATCATGTCATAAACAAAGATATTCGTGAAAAACTGCCGCATAGTGAATGACGTTTAAATTTCTTATTTATGTGCTACTAAGTCCCTTCTCAATAAATTTCGCAGACAGTATCCACATATGCCACTAAATTCACCTGCAATATTATATCATGTCATCGCAAGTAGTCCTGGAGATACGGCGTCATGAACACTGAGGTGCGTGAAGATCTGCCGCAGTGTGCGTGACGTTTATTACTTCTTTGCTACTAAATCAATTCCCAGCATATTTCGCATACATTATTCATATATGCGTCTGAATTTACATACACGGTTACATCACTGTACGACGAAAAGGTCGAAAGATATTACATTATGAACACTGAGATGCGTGAAGAAAAAAATTCCGCGTCGAGCATGTGTTTTAATACCTTATTCTTCGTTATTAAGACACTTCCACAAGTCGAGTCAACTGAGGGGATTCCCTGACACCTAGCAGCGTCTATGACACCTTTTAACTGCAAAGTGCAAACGGCTATAGGCGAAAATGATAGCCGTCTATAGCGCCAGGAAGAGCCTTTGCTATAGAGACGTTTACAGCCTAGCAGCTGTACTTATACATTTGTACATTATGCATATTTCTGTCTACGACTGTTTCATAACTTCAAAGGTGTTTTCGCGAGTACATGAAAATGAAAATTTTTCGATATTGCACTACAGATGCAATTCAGTTATCTTTTCCATCTCTAATAGAAAACTTGCAAAATGAATACCCGGCATTGCTTGGTTCGTCAGCTAGTTTTAATTAAAAACCATCAGCGGATATGGCCAAGGACTTCCCGCGCAGGGGGTCACACTTTTTCTGCCAACGACCTTGTAAAAAGCGAACGGACGGAGCGGACGGAGCTCTGAGACACCCTCTCACCATTGGGTTGGGAAGCTGCTAATAAAAGATAGAAGATTCAGCAGTTATCAACGGTATGAGAATGCAAGGGAAATGGAAACTACTGCATTTAAGACACTTTTATAAACTAAGAAATTGCCATCCTTTGTCATTACCAACACCTATCTTTTGTTGATACCATGTATGAACCCAGACATCTTCCTTCCACTGATTTAATCTTCTCCAATGATGTGACTAATATTTCAAAATGGGAAGAAAAACTGGTTGCCGCAATCTTCATTAAGACCTTCCATTCATTACCATGTACAACTGAGCTCGTGTGCTAGTAATAAGGTTATCCGTTTGATGTAGAAATGTTACTAATGGCGTCACTGGACTGATTTAACTCTATAGATCCAGACCGTTTATAGATTCAGACATTTCATACAAGCTTAGTGGCAGGTGCGTAACGTGATACGAGTATAAATTTTGTTTAAAATATCCCCTTTGTGCCGTTGCTGCTACGTCTTTGATCCGGCACATCTCTACTTCCTAAATTTCTTGCATTCGACGTTGGCGTGTGTGTGTGTGTGTGTGTGTGTGTGTGTGTGTGTTGAACCGGGGACCTAGAAACAACGAAGAGGCTACGTCCCCGCCATAGCCCTCAGTCGTTCACAACCCCACAGCAGGCTACAGCAGTCTACTCACCATACCGCCACCCCACACCAAACCCAGGGCTATTGTGCAGTTCGGCCCCCAGTGGACGCCCCCCCTCCCCTCCCCTCCCATCCTCCTGGGAACGTCTCATATTAGGCGAGTGTAACCCCGAATGCTTGCTTGGTAGAGTAATTATGGTGTACGCGTACGTGGAGACAGTGTTTGCGCAGCAATCGTCAACATAGTGTAACTGAGGTGGAATAAGGGGAACCAGCCTGCATTCGCCGAGGCAGATGGAAAACAGCATTAAAAATCATCCACAGGCTGGCCGGCACACCGGTCCGCTACACTATCCACCGGGCGGATTCGTATCGGGGACCGGCACGCCTTCCCGCTCGGGAAGCAGCGCGTTAGACGGCGCAGCTAGCCGGGCAAGACGGTGGCGTACTGAGAGGCCGTGCTGGGTACGCTAGAGCGGGGCAGTGGCGATAGGGATAGAGCGGGGTGGAAAGGCAGCAAGGTTTGCTTGGCGCGCAATGTGTCTGGCGCCGGCCTGGTAACGGAAGACTGCGTTTTCGGAGCGACCTATAGACCCTCTTGGATGGGCGTTAGCTCGGCCCTACTCATACAGACGAAACGGGAAACGGTAACCGGGCGGTAGTGCATCAATACTGCAGCTGAAACTCCTGGAATAGGAACGGTATTCCTCTCTGGTTACCTCTGGATCTGCAGCTGAGCTTTACGGCACGTTCTTCAGTGTTAAACTCCACCAACCGTTATTCGCCTGTTGCGTTCGTGTCGTAAGCGTCCGTGTTTATTGTGGATACCAGACCGTTATCTCAGATAACTTAGTAATGGTGCTCGGGTAGGCTTCTCCGTTCCTTGCGTAAATAGTCATTCTGTAACAGCAGTTGCCGCTTGTATTCTGTGTGCATTTTGTGCAATGGCCTAAGACGATTAAATATCAAGCTATATGGATGTGGGTGAGGACTAACTATTTCAGCTGTGGTAGTTCGTTTAATGTGTGCGAAATACCATTGTCTGAATCTTGAGTGATTTGAAACTACCGCCAATTCTGTTAAAGCTAAGTTTAATAAGTCTGGACAGTAGCCGCACTGAGGTTATGAAAATCGAATCTAGTACCCTTGTAACTGTGAAACTTAAGATCACAATGTGTCTCATTAATGTGCAACTGTTTTCGGAACTAAAATACGTTCTTTACAGACTGGTGAGGCCTTACTATATGCTACGTAAGGTGACCGTTCCCATCTAAATCGTAAACGGTGTCACAGTGACGTAGTCCAGTTGAACACTGCACCGTCCTTTAACGGGCGCTAGACGTAAAGTACACTGAAACACCAGATTAACAGTCTCGGTGGTGGACTAGCTGATGAATGTACTGCTTTCTGTTACTGTATTAATCGTAGTTGTTGGATTACGCTTTTGTCAGTTATTTAATTTCTTGTTGAATGACAGCTCTATTATTACTTTTTAGTATATGGTCTTCCAATTAATGATCCTGGAGTTGTTTTGTTAAAGTAAATCATAGCCTGAATGGAACTTCTGTCCTTAAACATTTCTGAATTTGGATTATATTGCAGAATTAATTTTTATACGGCCACAGGCGACTTTAATTGGTATGGGTAGCTGTTGAGTCCCTTTAATCTTTTGATTACTGCGATTCCGTAATTTTCTTTTAAACATCTGTTTTGGATATTCAGTAAGTACCAGCTAATTTACGGCTCTATTAAATTCATTTGATGTTAAGTGACTAACTCTTGAATACGTTTTCATCATTTATGGTTTATTCTTACTAATCTGTTGTGTTTATACCCTTTCTTAAAATTCATTGAAGCCACCAGCTATATTCCCCCTCCGTTTTAAAAAGTTCTTTTTGAGCAGGCATTTTGTTAAAATTTTATGAAAAAAGTTTTATTCATTTTTAAGGTGTTTCTTTAGCAAATTAAGAAGCTTTGATCAAGAAAGAGAGTATGTAACATTAATTGTGGTCTGTAATGTAATGTGTATTTCAAATATCTTGATTTTAATAAATGTATCGAAGTGTCATTCAGCACCTCATCCACCCAATCCTCGTACCGCACCCCTACGTAGTACACCTTTAATATGGTATCTAATCTAATGTGTGACGTTTATAATCAAGGAGTATATTTCTTCCCTCGTCCTCACACTCTCCCCAGGCCCCTTTTCACTTGGTGTTCCTGATAAGGATGTTTTTTGTTCATTAGCACTAAATTCTTTTCAATCAAGTAATAGTTCTTTGCAAGACACCCCCTTTCAGAAGAGACTGAATGAATGTATGAAAATTAAATTGTGATGTTCATTGGAATCCGATAGCGCAAAAAGGAAGAGGAGTAAAAATAGTAAGTGAATGTGGATTGGTGGGAAAGGAATGAAAGACGTAGTCGCCTGGTAGACTGTTGCTCAGTCACCCATATACTTAGTTTAAAATCATGAAAGAAAGTTGTATGCGAGGAAGAGACCTGGAGACATAGTTTGGTTTCAAATATGTAACGTAACTGTAAGACTGAGATACCGAAACTAAATTTTAAGTGACAAAACATTTCCAGGGGCAATGTACACTCTCACCGTGATTTAGTGCTTATGAACTGCATATTACTATTGAGGAACTTAAGCAGATTTGAACTGGGTAAGTTGAAGGAACCAAGGGCTGTTGACGTTTTCCGAAGGAGCATTGGGCAACGATTGAAACCGATGGATGGGTGTTTTGGTACATGAAATATAGGAGGCATCATGGGAGCTAATATGGAAAAACACAAAGTCCATGTAGAAATCCTTGGATGTCGTATGAGATATTAAATTTTACGAAGGAAAAAATATAAAAATGCAACAAATGAAGCAGACAAAACGCATCACAGAAAAATAAAAAGTAGGATTGCAGGGAACTGTAAAACAGCAAAGCACGGATGGCTACATATGAAATGCTAGGAGGCAGAAGCATGCTTAATTAGGGGAAATACAGATATCACATATAGGAAAGATAAAGAGACTTCTGGAGAAAATAGAAGCAGCAGGATGAATATCAGAAGCTCAAGTAACAAGACAGTACCAGCCAAAGAAGGAAAAAATGATAGCCAGGAGGACTATATACGTTAGAAGGGCTTTACAAGGGAACCAAAACGAAAGTACATGACGATGAGTTGAGAGATATGACACTGCGAGAAAAATTTGACAGAGCACTGAATGACCTAAGTCGAAACAGAACTCCTGAGGAAGACGACATTCATTCAGAATAATCTGGATTCTTGGGAAAGTTAACCATAACAAAACAATACCACATGGCGCGAAAGATATACGAGACAACTGAAATACCCTCAGACTTTTAGAATAATGTAGTTACTGAGCTTCCAAAGAAAACAGGTGCTAACAGATAAGAATATTATAGAACTGTCATTTTAATAATATAAACGTGAAAAAAAAACTCAGACGAATTATTTACAGACGAATGGAAAAGCTGGTAGAAACCGATCTCAGGGACGGCCAGCTTGGACAGGAACACGGGAGGCAACAAAAACCTTACGATTCATCTGAGAATAAAGGAAAACCTACTTTTATAGCATTTGCAGATTAAGTGTAAGCTTTAAACATGGTTGAGTGGAATATACTCTCTGAAATTCTGAAGGAAAGAGGGATAAAATATAGGGCGCGAAAAGTCATTTACAAATGTATAGAAACCAGACTGCAGCTGTTGTAAGATCGAAAGAGACGAAACGTAAGGAGTGATTGAGAAGGGTGTGAGACAGGGTTGTAGGCTATCCCCGATGTTACTCAGTTTGTACAGTAAGGGAAACCAACAAAACTCGGAAGTAGGTAATAAAGTTCGATGAAAAGAAATAAAAACTTTGAGGCTTCCCAATGACATTATATTTCTGTCAGAGACAGCTAAAGATATGGAACAGTATTAGAACGGAATGGACAGCGTCTTGAGAGTAGGATATAAGATGAATATCAACAAAAGTAAAACAGGAGCAACGCAATGAAGTCGAATTAAATCAGGTGATGCAGAAGGAATCAGACTAATTAAAATAACTGTCGATAGCTAAAGAAGGCAGGATACAAAACATAGTCTGGCAATGGCAAGAAAAGCGTTCGTGAAGAAGGGAAGTTCAACACGAAATGTAAATTTAGGGGTTAGGAAGACGAAGGCATTTTAGACTGGAATGTATCCTTCTATGGAAGTGAAACGTGGACGATAAGCAGGTCGCTAAGAAGAGAATAGAAGCACTTCAGATGTGTCGCTCCAGAAGAATGCTAAAGATTAGATGGGCAGATAGCGCAGCTGATGATGAGGTACTGAATGGAATTGGAAAGAAGAGAAATTTCTAGCAGAACTAGACTACTGCTCATCAGCCACACATCAAGCCGGTAAATGCCAAACGACGCATCGCTTGGTGTAAGGAGCGTGAACATCGGACGATTGAACAGTAGAAATACGTTGTGTGGTGTGACGAATCATGGTACACATTGTGCCAATCCGATGGCAGGGTGTGCGTATGGTGAATGCGCGGTGAAAGACATCTGCCAGCGTGTGTAGTGCCAACAGTAAAATTCGGTTCGAATCCTGCTTCGGGCATGGATGTGTGTGATGTTCACAGGTTAGGTTAGGTTTAAGTAGTTCTAAGTTCTAGGGGACATGACCTCAGATGTTAAGTCCCATAGTGCTCAGAGCCATTTGAACCATTTTGAAGTTTATCCTGATTTTAAAACCTCTGAATCTGTCAAGAAGTTTAAAACAGTACAAGTTCGCCGAAGAGTGAAAAATTCATTCTAAAAACACACTGTGCTCCCACATATAATAATTCTCGCAACAAGTCACTTACATTACTTAATTAATTACACAACATATTTAGGAGTGATAGCCTCTCCATCAGCAGTGCTCTGAATCTGTTAACGGATGACTTAATTCGCAACATGTATCAGTATTTAGTAGCCAATTGCGTATTAAAAGGACAATAACCTGCAATTATAAATATCTTCCGTTGATCATAACTTACTTCACAGGAGTCATGTACAGTTAAATGTTTCAGTTCGTGTACATTGCTCCTGCACTGGTCACATACAAAAAAGTCAGAACTCGTGGTATTACAAACGGTATGTCTGTAGTATAAAGAATATCAAACAATTTAAGGTCTTTTTCGTACACTAAAAGTCCATGGCTCGTATGTACCAGAATTACTCACCCTCCCCATAGGACTTCCATGGGGAATGTTTTTTACTTACCTTTGTTGCGAGAGTTTGTTCTCTTCTTTTAGTTGCCTTCCCCGAGTAAGCAGACATCTCTTTCTTTCCTCTCTCATTTTCTTCCTCTCTGTTGGCACCATACATTTTTATCCACCCTGCAAGCTCTTGAACAGTTTCACTTGTGTGGTAGGGAGAAACCGCACAGGGTGATAACTTCACCAGCTAAAGACTGGTTTGTGACGGCTCATTTACTGAGGCATTTTGGAAGAGTCGTCTTGGAGCTGGAGTGAACAGTAAAGCGGACAGTAGTATACATTCTCTTGCCTTTGTCTATTCCTGCACGATTTTTGAGAATGTTGGGTCTTGTAATTATGTTATACGTCAGAACATTCTCACAAATGATGGAGCACAGCAGTCGAAACATTGATAAAAAATAAACCTTTTAGTAATATTGGAAAATGTTGTGATAATGTCACATATTCGGTATAAATAAAGAATGAAGGATTTCTTATTTCTTTATTTTCTAAAGTGGTCCGACACTCACATTGAAATTGAGCTCAGGAAACCGTTGAAACCTTCCATCCGAGTTTGAGACTGTGAGCGATCTACGAAAGAAACGATCAAGATTGTCATATCACAGTTCTTGTGTTTCTTGATCTCTGCGTGAGCGTGTACGTCATGTAACACATTAAATTTTGTACATGAAGAATATGATCGTGTGGCGAGTATTGCGATAGATGACTTACGAAAAAATCGCTCAAGGATGAACATTTACTATTCATGTTCTTGAAAATATAAGTCTACTGACTGGTTTGATGCAGCCCCCGCCACGAATTCCTTTCCTGTGCTAACCTCTTCATCTCAGAATAGCGCTTGCAACCTACGTACTCAATTATTTGCTTGACGTATTCCAATCTCTGCCTTTCTCTACAGTTTTTGACCTCTACAGCTCCGTCAAGTACCATGGAAGTCATTCCATCATGTCTTAGCAGATGTCCTATCACCCTGTCCCTTCTCCTTATCAGTGTTTTCCACATATTCCTTTCCTCTCCGATTCTACGTAGAACCTCCTCATTCCTTACCTTATCAGTCCACCTAATTTTCAACACTCGTCTATAGTACCACATCTCAAATGCTTCGATTCTCTTCTGTTCCGGTTTTCCCACAGTCCATGTTTCACTACCATACAATGCTGTACTCCAGACGTACATCCTCAGAAATTTCTTCCTCAAATTAAGGCCGGTATTTGATATTAGTAGACTTTTCTTGGCCAGAAATGCCTTTTTTGCCATAGTGAGTCTGCTTTTGATGTCCTCCGTGCTTCGTCCTTCATTGCTTATTTTACTGCCTAGCTAGCAGAATTCCTTAACTTCATTGACTTCGTGACCATCAATCGTGATGTTAAGTTTCTCGCTGTTCTCATTTCTACTACTTCTCATTACCTTCGTCTTTCTCCGATTTACTCTCAAACCATACTGTGTACTCATTAGACTGTTCATTCCGTTCAGCAGATCATTTAATTCTTCTTCACTTTCACTCAGGATAGCAATGTCATCAGCGAATCGTATCATTGATATCCTTTCACCTTGTATTTTAATTCCACTCCTGAACCTTTCTTTTATTTCCATCATTGCTTCCTCGATGTACAGATTGAAGAGTAGGGGCGAAAGGCTACAGCCTTGTCTTACACTCTTCTTAATACGAGCACTTCGTTCTTGATCGTCCACTCTTATTATTCCCTCTTGGTTGTTGTACATATTGTATATGACCCGTCTCTCCCTATAGCTTACTCCTACTTTTTTCAGAATCTCGAACAGCTTGCACCATTTTATATTGTCGAACGCTTTTTCCAGGTCGACAAATCCTATGAAAGTGTCTTGATTTTTCTTTAGCCTTGCTTCCATTATTAGCCGTAACGTCAGAATTGCCTCTCTCGTCCCTTTACCTTTCCTAAGGCCAAACTGATCGTCACCTAGCGCATTCTCAATTTTCTTTTCCATTCTTCTGTATTTTATTCTTGTAAGCAGCTTCGATGCATGAGCTGTTAGGCTGATTGTGCGATAATTCTCGCACTTGTCAGCTCTTGCCGTCTTCGGAATTGTGTAGATGATGCTTTTCCGAAAGTCAGATGGTATATCGCCAGACTCATATATTCTACACACCAACGTGAATAGTCGTTTTGTTGCCACTTGCCCCAATGATTTTAGAAATTCTGATGGAATGTTATCTATCCCTTCTGCCTTATTTGACCGTAAGTCCTGCAAAGCTCTTTTAAATTCCGATTCTAATACTGGATCCCCTATCTCTTCTAAATCGAATCCTGTTTCTTCCTCTATCACATCAGACAAATCTTCACCCTCATAGAGGCTTTCAATGTATTCTTTCCACCTATCTGCTCTCTCCTCTGCATTTAACAGTAGAATTCCCGTTGCACTCTTAATGTTACCACCATTGCTTTTAATGTCACCAAAGGTTGTTTTGACTTTCCTGTATGCTGTCCTTCCGACAATCATATCTTTTTCGATGTCTTCACATTTTCCCTGCAGCCATTTCGTCTTAGCTTCCCCGCACTTCCTATTTATTTCATACCTCAGCGACTTGTATTTGTGTATTCCTGATTTTCCCGGAACATGTTTGTACTCCCTCTTTTCATCAAGCAACTGAAGTATTTCTTCTGTTACCCATGGTTTCTTCGCAGCTACCTTCTTTGTACCTATGTTTTCCTTCCCAACTTCTGTGATGGCCCTTTTTAGAGATGTCCATTCCTCTTCAACTGTACTGCCTACTGCGCTATTGCTTATTGCTGTATCTATAGCGTTAGAGAACTTCAAACGTATCTCGTCATTCCTTAGTACTTCCGTATCCCACTTCTTTGCGTATTGATTCTTCCTGACTAATGTCTTGAACTTCAGCCTACTCTTCACCACTACTATATTGTGATCTGAGTCTATATCTGTTCCTGGGTACGCCTTACAATCCAGTATCTGATTTCGGAATCTCTGTCTGACCATGATGTAATCTAATTGAAATCTTCCCGTATCACCCGGCCTTTTCCAAGTATACCTCCTCCTCTTGTGATTCTTGAACAGGGTATTCGCTATTACTGGCTGAAACTTGTTACAGAACTCAATTAGTCTTTCTCCTCTTTCATTCCTTGTCCCAAGCCCATATTCTCAAATGGTTCAAATGGCTCTGAGCACTATGGGACTCAACTGCTGTGGTCATAAGTCCCCTAGAACGTAGAACTAGTTAAACCTAACTAACCTAAGGACATCACACACATCCATGCCCGAGGCAGGATTCGAACCTGCGACCGTAGTGGTCGTGCGGTTCCAGACTATAGCGCCTTTAACCGCTCGGCCACTCCGGCCGGCGCCCATATTCTCCTGTAACCTTTTCTTCTACTCCTTCCCCTACAACTGCATTCCAGTCGCCCATGACTATTAGATTTTCGTCCCCCTTTACATACTGCATTACCCTTTCAATACCCTCATACACTTTCTCTATCGGTTCTTCTTCAGCTTGCGACGTCGGCATGTATACCTGAACTATCGTTGTCGGTGTTGCTCTGCTGTCGATTCTGATTAGAACAACACGGTCACTGAACTGTTCACAGTAACACACCCTCTGCCCTACCTACCTATTCACAACGAATCCTACACCTGTTATACCATTTTCTGCTGCTGTTGATATTACCCGATACTCATCTGACCAGAAATCCTTGTCTTCCTTCCACTTCACTTCACTGACCTCTACTATATCTAGATTGAGCCTTTCCATTTCCCTTTTCAGATTTTCTAGTTTCCCTACCACGTTCAAGCTTCTGACATTCCACGCCCCGACTCGTAGAACGTTATCCTTTCGTTGATTATTCGATCTTTTTCTCATGGTAACCTCCCCCTTGGCAGTCCCCTCCCAGAGATCCGAATGGGGGACTATTTCGGAATCTTTTTCCAATGGAGAGATCATCATGACACTTCTTCAATTACAGGCCACATGTCCTGTGGATACACGTTGCGTGACTTTAATTCAGTGGTTTCCATTGCCTTCTGCATCCTCATGTTGTTGATCATTGCTGATTCTTCCGCCTTTAGGGGCAATTTCCCACCCCTGGGACAAGAGAGTGCCCTGAACCTCTATCCGCTCCTCCGCCCTCTTTGACAAGGCCGTTGGCAGAATGACGCTGACTTCTTATGCCGGAAGTCTTCGGCCGCCAATGCTGATTATTTATCAAAATTTAGGCAGTGGCGGGGATCGAACCCGGGACTGAAGATGTTTTGATTATGAATCAAAAACGCTACCCCTAGACCACGGGTACTGCTAGCGTAACGGGAAGCAAACCCGATGTTTTTTCTTTGGCCCATCTATGCACCATGAAGAATTCGCTGTAGCTTAGGTGATCGGCCTGTAGTAGATGGGTTGTCTGCCCATGGCAGAGGTTTCCCCGAAACGAGATTCTCAAGTACACCTGGGGCACCTGTGCTCGGTCGGAAAAGGGACTAGATGCAGAGTGTCCTAGTCAAAGAAATTACGTAATGCTACTCAAAAACTGTTACACAACTTGTCATCTCCTACACATATTTCTGTAAAAGTGACACATTCATCTCTTTCCTTCTTCCTTTTCCAGTCTTCTTTTCATTGCCTCTCACTTTTTTAACAATTGCCTTTTTATGATTATTCTTACTATTCTTTGTAACATTAAGTAGATGGTAGTTTTGATATGTAGTTTATGATTAGTTCTTTCAAGAAACAGGTGAACACTGTCGGAACGTTCGTCTGCCTGCAGAAAATAATGTCACAAATGTCTACTGACTGGGCTACTTCAGGGAATAAGTATAAAAATGTATATATGGTTTCTCTCCTAAACTTCATAATACGCATTTCCTCTGATGTTTAGGCAGATACTTGCAAGTTCGTTTGAGCCCAACCTAGTACTGCTCATCACAAGTTTCCTGCGACGTGAGTGTCGAACGAAAACGTCGGTTTGTCTTTCGTTGTGAACAAAGTGATTTTTAAGGAGTAATTTCAGGTGCCCATTCGATAGAGTGGCCGCAGATCAGTCTAGTGCTATATTTGTTTCCTCCATACGTATAAACAGGGACCGTAAAACAGAAAGAATGACCAGTACTCCAGCAGCGACTGAGAAGCGCTGCTGCATGTTGGCAGCGCTCCGCACGGGCTATGGAGGTGCAGTTGCTGCCGTACTACTGGTCATTCTTCGTGCTTTTAGTGTCCCTGTTAAAACATAACGATAAAACAAATATCGCACTAGACTAAACTGGGACCGCCCTATCGAATGGACACATACCACTCTAAAAATATTGTTGTTTACAACTGGAATCAAACCAACGCTTTTCGTCGACAATGGGTGTCGCATAAAAGACATCATGAGCAATATTTATTGGCTCTGACCTCAGATACACATTACAAAAACTAAACCGCAGATATCTGCCGAAACATGAAAGCAAATGTGTGTAACGAATTTTGATAGGGAAACGCTGTATGTTTTCGCACAACTTGTTTCAGTTTTTAATGTAAAAATTTATTGATGTAGTTCACTAGGTCATGGACCATCAGTTAAGAAACATAAAAGTAGAAATGTAAAAAATAATGCACTCTCGTGACACAATTATGGACCGAATCATTCATCCCATTGTGACAGCAGCAGCGTTTTCTCTCTATAGAACGTGATCTATTTCTATTCAGTTGGTCAGGAGTGTAAATCTCGACGTGGGGAAGAAAGATGCCACATAGAATTCATTCAAACGAGCGTACCGATGACTGGATTCGACAGAGTGACCGCAAATCAGTCTAGTGCGATAGGGTGGAGGGTAAACATTTGGGAACAATGTAGTTTTTGCTACACTTATACAGTGGCATGGGTGCTTGAGGAGTAAGTAACCCCTCAACAGCGCTTTGCAGCAGAATTCTTGAACATATTCTCAGAATATAATAACGAAGAAATTTATGTCCACGAATCCACTATTTAAATCGCTTCAGAACTTCTGTCCACCCGCTGCTTTAGTATTCTCCATTCATCTGTGACCTTTATTAACGTGAATTAAAAGAAAAAAAAACACAGTACATTACTTGAAGAGCTGTGTGATTCTTCGCGGATTTGTTCGGCGTGCGCAAGAGTATAACTGAGATATTAAGAAACATTTCAGAAGGAAGTAATATATCACAGAAAAGTGGGCTCATAAAATCATGACGAATCATATTTCTTACTCTTAAATGCATCTCGTTTAATGATCATTAAGTGAAAAAAATGGGTTTGTAAAGTCACTTTTCCCGTGCACCATTTCTCAGTGACGTAGAAATGAAATAGTTAAGGGGAGGGGTCGGGTAGGAGGGTAAACATTTGGGCCCATTGTAATTTTTGCTACACTTCATACAGTGGCATGGGTGCTTGAGGAGTAAGAAACCCCTTAACAGCGCTTTGCAGCAGAATTCTGGAACATATTCTCAGAATATAATAACGAAGAAGTTTATGTCCACGAATCAACACGGTTTCAGAAAGCATCGCTCGTGTGACATTCAGCTTGCTCTTTCCCCATACGATATACTGCGAACTATGGATGAAGGTCAATAGACAGACTCCATATTTCCAGACCTCTGAAAAGCATTTGACATGGGGCCTTACAGCAAAATGTTAACGAAGGTATGAGCATATGGAACAGGTTCTCAGATATGTGAGAGGCTAGAAGACTTCTTGAGTAACAATAATCAGTATGTACGTTGTCCTCGAAGGCGAGTGTTCAGCAGAGACGGCGGTATCGTAAGGAGCGCTCAGGGAAGTGTGATAGGACTGCTAGTGTTTACTATGTGCATAAATGATCTGACGGAGAGAGCAAGCTCCGGTTGCTTGCTGATGATGCTATGGTGTACGGGAATGTGTCGAAGTGAGTGGCTATTTGAGGCTACAAGGTGACTTAGACAAAATTTCTAGTTGGTGTCGCGAATGGCAGCTGGCTCTAAGGCCAGAAAAATGTTATAATGTGGACGAGTAGGAAAAACAAACCCGTAATGTTCGGTAGCAGCATCGGCAATTTCCTGCTTGACACAGTCACTTCGTTTAAATATCTGGACGTTGCAACGCGACCTGAAACTGGACGAGCGTGAGAGGATCGTGGTAGAGAATGCGATTGGTCGACTTCGGTTTTTTGGGAGAATTTTGGGAGAGTGTGGCTCATCTGCAAAGTAGGCCGCATACAGGGGACGCTGGGGCGACTTATTCTTGAGTTCTGCTGGAATATTTGGGATCCGCATATGGTCAGATTACAGGGAGACACGAAGCAGTTCAGAGGCGGGCTGCTAGATTTGCTACCGGTAGGTTAGAACAACACGTAAGTATTGCGGAGGTGCTACGGGAACTCAAAATGGGAATCACAGGAGATAATGCGAGTTCTTCTCGAGGAACACTACTGAGAAAATTTAAGTCCTACCGAACTGGCCTCGGAAGACAGCTCTCCCTGCCGTTACCAGTTTTCGTGACCGGGACCACTGTTTATCAGTCAGGTTGCTCCCCAATTGGTCTGAAACGAGCTGAGTGCACCCCGCTGGCCGACAGCGCTCGGTAGAACCGGGCGGTCACCCATCCAAGTGCTAGCCATGCTCGACAGTGCTTACCTTCGGAGATCAGTGGGAACCGGTGTAACCACTGTGGCAAAGCTGTTGATGAGAAAATTTAGAGAACCTGAATTTGAAGCTGACGTACATTTCGCGCAAGGACCATGAAGATACGGTACTAGAAATTAATGCTCATACGAAGGAATATAAACAGCCGCTTTTTCCTCGCTCTTTTTGCGAACGGATCGGGAAAGGAAATGAAGAGTAGTGGTACAAGGTACATTTCGCCATGGACCGTACAGTGGTTTGCGGTATATGAATATAGATGTAGATGTAGATGTAGACAATGAAGTTATCAAGAGGATGTAAAGCCGGCCGCGGTGGTCTCGCGGTTCTAGGCGCGCAGTCCGGAACCGTGCGACTGCTACGGTCGCAGGTTCGAATCCTGCCTCGGGCATGGATGTGTGTGATGTCCTTAGGTTAGTTAGGTTTAAGTAGTTCTAAGTTCTAGGGGACTGATAACCACAGCAGTTGAGTCCCATAGTGCTCAGAGCCATTTGAACCATTTGAAGAGGATGTAAGCAAAGATTTGCTGTGAGAATCGAGAAGGACAAGTGTATTTACAGACGGTTGGCAGATCTAACAGCGTGAGACGCTGAACTCCAGTGGACTTGGGTAGAGACGAGAGAACATGCCAGTTCCAAGGTCGACCGTCGCCACGCTATGATTGATAGTCCACTCGGAACAGCGAATTAAATTTCGCGCTCCGCGGCGCTAATTGGTGCTCGCGCTACAAAAAGGACGACCGCTAAACAATTAGTAGCGTGCTGCTTGTGCCTCGACTCGTAACGTTATGCAAATCGCAGTCTGGCCGCACCTTCCGAGCGCCGCGCTTTCGTGACAGCGCGCAGGCGGCGTGGCGTGCGTGCGCGCCGTGGCAAACAGCAGCCCAGGATGTGCCGCCGGTCTGCACATCGGGCGTTCTAACTAATGGACGCGGCGCCAGTCGCACGACTGACGTAAGACTGCGTCAATACGTACTTCAAGTAGTAATTAAACGTTAATTCACACAACGGTGACCTGTCATTAAAACTATTACTTACTAACAGGATCAAAAGTATCCGGACACTGCTTTTTTTAGTCATCAGTCTGCTCACTGCTTTGATGTGCCAACCTTTTCATCTAAGAGCAGCACTTTCAACCTCTATCTCCCCCTTGTTCTCTTCAAAATGGTTCAAATGGCTCTGAGCACTATGGGACTCAACTGCTGAGGTCATTAGTCCCCTAGAACTTAGAACTAGTTAAACCTAACTAACCTAAGGACATCACAAACATCCATGCCCGAGGCAGGATTCGAACCTGCGACCGTAGCGGTCTTGCGGTTCCGGACTGCAGCGCCTTTAACCGCACGGCCACTTCGGCCGACCCTTGTTCTGTCCGTCATGAATTATTTTGATGCCTAGGTAGCAGAATTCTTTAATTTCATTTACTTCGTGATCGTCCATTATGATAATTTTGTCACTGTTCTCATTTCTGATTCTGCTGATTGCTTTCGCTTTTCTTTGATTTACTCTCAGTCCATATTCTGTACTCATTAGGCTGTCCATTCCAGTCACCAGATCCTGTAATCTTCTTTCCTTTCACCGAGTATAGTAATGACGTCAGCGAATCTTATCATTGACATCAGTTCACCTTAAATTTTAAGCCCACTCTCGTACTTTACTTTTACTTTCCTCACTGTTTCCTCAGTCTATAGACTGAACACTAGGAGCGAAGGACTACGTCCCTACCTGATACCCTTTTTCATCCTAATTCTTCGATCTTAGTCTTCCACTTTAATTGTTCCCTCATGTTTCTTTTCATATTGTATATCACCCATATTTCCCTATATCTTACCCCCACATTTCTCAGGCTTTCGAACAGCTTGCACAATTTTACATTGTCGGGCGCTTTTTCTACAAATATCCAGATTTTTCTTCAGTCTTGCTTCCATTATCAAGCACAACGTCAGAACTGTCTATCTGATGCCTTTACCGATCCTAAAGCGAGAATGATCGTCATCTAACTGGTCCTTAATTTTCTTTTCCATTCTTTTTCTATTCTTGTCAGCAGTTTGAATGCATGAGCCTTCAAGCTTGTTGTGCGATAACTCCCCCAGTTGTCGAGTCTTGCTACCTTCGGAATTGTGTGAATGATGTCCTTCCGAAAGTCTGATGGTATATCGCCAATCTCATACATTCTACACACAGACTTGAAAAGTCGTTTCGTTGCTTTTTCCTTCAGTGATCTTAGAAATTTCGGTGGAATGTTATCTATGCCTTCTACTTTTTTTGATCTGAAGTCTTCCATAGTTCACTTAAATTGTGATTCTAATACTGGATCCTCTTTCTCTTCCCTAATGTCTTCTGCTTCTTCTTCTGTCACGTCGTCAGGCCGCTCTTCCCCTTTATAGACGCCTCTTCCCACTTATCCCTTCTGCGTTCTGCATTTAACAGTGGAATTCCCATTGCACTCTTAATTTACCTCCCTTGCTTTTATTTTCACCAAAGGTTGCTTTCTGTTTTCTGTGTGCTGAGTCAGTCCCTCTGATACCCTTTTCTTTTGCGATTTCATCGCCGGCCGCGGTGGTCTAGCGGTTCTAGGCGTGCAGTCCGGAATCGCGCGACTGCTACGGTCGCAGGTTCGAATCCTGCCTCGGGCATGGATGTGTGTGATGTCCTTAGGTTAGTTAGGTTTAAGTAGTTCTGAGTTCGAGGGGACTGGTGACCACAGATGTTAAGTCCCATAGTGCTCAGAGCCATTTGCGATTTCTTCACACTTGGCAAGCAGTGATTTCGCCTTAGCTTCCTTGCACTTGCTATTTACTTTATTCGTAAGTGACTTATATGTACAATATGTGATCAAAAGCATCCGGAAACCCTCAAAAACATATGTTTTTCATATTCGGTGCATTGTGTTACCACCTACTGCCAGGTACTCCATATCAGCAAGCTCGGTAGTCATTAGACATTGTGAGAGAGCAGAATGGGGCACTCCGCGGAACTCACGGACTTTGAACGTGGTCAGGTGATTGGGTGTCGCTTCTGTCATACGTCTGTACGCGAGATTTCCACAGTCCTAAACATTCCTAGGTCCACTGTTTCCAATGTGATAGTGAAGTGGAAACGTGAAGGGACACGTACAGCACAAAAGCGTACAGGCCGACCTCGTCTGTTGACTGGCAGAGACCGCCAACAGTTGAAGAGTGTCGTAATGTGTAATGGGCATACATCTATTCAGACCATCACACAGGAATTTCAAATTGCATCCGGATCCACTGCAAGTACTATGACAGTTACGCAGGAGGTGTGAAAACTTGGATTTCACGGTCGAGCGGCTCCTCATAAGCCACACATCACGCAGGTAAATGCCAAACGGCGCCTCGCTTGGTGTAAGGAGCGTAAACATTGGACGATTGAACAGTGGAAAAACGTTGTGTGGAGTGACGAGTCATGGTACACAATGTGGCGATCCGATGGCTGTATGTGGGTTAGGGCGAATGCCCGGTGAACGTCATCTGCCATCGTATGTAGTGCCAACGGTAAAATTCGGAGGCGGTGGTGTTATGCTGTGGTCGTGTTTTTCATGCAGGAGGCTTGCACCCGTTGTTGTTTGGCGTGGCACTATCACAGCATAGGCCTACATTGATGTTTTAAGAACCTTCTTCTTGCTTCCCACTGTTGAAGAGCAATTCGGGGATGGCGATTGCATCTTTCAACATGATCCAGCACCTGTTAATAATGCACGGCCTCTGGCTGAATGGTTATACGATAATAACACCCTGTAATGGAATGACCCACACAGAGTCCTGACCTAAATCCCATAGAACACCTTTGGGATGTTTTAGAACGCCAACTTCGTGCCAGGCCTCACCGACCAACATCGATACCTCTCCCCAGTGCAGCACTCAGTGAAGAATGGGCTGCCATTCCCCAAGAAACGTTCCTACGTCTGATTGAACGTAAGCCTGCGAGAGTGGAATCTATCGTGAAGGCTAAGGGCGGGCCAACACCATGTTGAATTCCGGAATTACCGATGGTGGGCGCCACGAACTTGTTAAGTCATTTTCAGCCAGGTATCCGAATACTTTTGATCACATAGTGTATGTATTCCAGAATTTGCCTGAACATTTTCGTACTTCCTTCTTCCTTCGATCAACAGAAATATTTCTTCTGTTATGGTTTATTCTCAGTTACCTACCTTGTACCTGTTTGTAGACATTAATATGAGGTGTATCCACCTTTTTCCTTTATGACGGCTTGAAAGCTGCTGGGGATACTATCAAAGACGTGTCTGTATGTCTGCGGAATAACGTCAGCAAATTCTTCCAGAGAAAGTAATGATGTTGGACGCTGGAGTTTGAGAGAAGGCGACGTTCTAACACATTCCAAAAGTGTTCCATTGGCTTCAGGTTGCGACTTTGGGCAAGCCAGTTCATTTAAGGAAAGTTATTGCCCACAAACCACAATAAAATACAATCTATCACCCTCTGTTAACTGTTCTTGTTCTGTAGGCAGTGAAATGTGTTCATGTACTTCTCCATTTATCGTTTTAAGGGCACTAAAGGGACCACACCTAACCACGAAAAACGTCCCCATGTCTCACTGTTGGCATTACACCGGTTGGGAGGTAACGTTCACATCTACGTAACTACTCTGCATTTCACACTTAAATGTCTAGTGGACGGACCATCGAACCACCATCACTCTATTTCTCCACCGTTCCACTCTTGAACAACGCGCCGGAGGAACGAATACTTAAATTTTTCCATTTGTGCTCTGATTTCTCTTATTTTACTAAAACTAGACGTGTTCGTCTTCACGGAGTGACGCCGATCATTACTTATAAAAAGTATTCAAATTCAGTATCTAGATCGCTTTTCTTTATTTCCATATGACCCGTTTCGGACTAGTTGCCCATCTTCAGATTATTTGTTACAGCTTCAGAATAACCTGTCGAATGTCGAATTGAAACTTTACTGTCATATTTATGACAGTGAATTTCCAGTTTCACATGAAACATATACACAGGTTACTCTGTAGCTGAAACAAATGATATGAAGATGGGAAATTGGGCTGAAACCGGTCATATGAAAATAAAGAAAAGCTGTTTGACTACTAAGTTTAGACACTTTTCTGATTTTATTACGATGGTCATTTTGCTCTATGAAGGTGGGCATTAGCAAAATATTTTCGCATTAGGAGGAGATTCAAACTTCGTGAAAAGGTCTCGCCGCAACGAAAAAAGCCTGTATTTTAATGATAGCCAGTCCTGCTCGCCTATCAAATTCTTGACACTCCCCTACCCCGTATTTCTTCGCAGTATAAAACATGCTGCTTTTCATTGAAATTTTTAGATGTCGTCCGTCAATCCTATCTGGCAAGGATCCCATACCGCACAGCAAAACTCTAGTAGGGTACGGACAAGCATAGTGTAGGCAGTCTCTTTAGTGCATTTGTTGCTTCTTGTATGTGTAACGCAGTGTTTGGTTCACCTTCCCCACATCGTTCTGCATGTGATCGTTCCAATTTAAGTTGTTTTTATTTGTTATCCCTAGCTGTTTAGCTGAATTTACAGCCTTTAGATTAGTGTGATTTATCGTGTAAACGAGATTTAATGGACTCCTTTTAGCACTATTGTGAATGACCTCAATTTTTCATTATTTATGGTCAACTGCCACTTTTCAAACCATCCAGATATTTTGGCTAAATCATTTTGCATTTGATTTTGATCTTCTGATGATTTCACTAGTCGGTAAATTACAGTATGACCGGAAAACAATTTAAGATAACTGCTGAGATAGTCTCCTAAATATAGATGGGAACAACAAAGGACTTAAACACTTCCTTGGTGAATTTGCGAGCTAGCCTATGGTGGCAGCAGTTTGCCGATTGCCGAACGGCTAAAAAGTCATAACCACCCCACCCAAGAGGTGTCACGTTTTTAAATGTCACAAGGAAATCTGACTAGTGGCCTCAGTGTGGATCACCTCTGAGTTGGCTATCGTGACATAAAATTAGTTTTATCCCTTCAAACCCCCAACAAAATAAATGGCATCGTATGGAATGAGAAAGGGTGTCACTGAAAAATCAGTAACGAGGACCTATGGTATCACAAAGAGATTTATTAACTAATATCACGGTCAAGAGAGATGAAACATACAGGGTGTTACAAAAAGGTACGGCCAAACTTTCAGGAAACATTCCTCACACACAAATAAAGAGAAGCTGTTATGTGGACATGTGTCCGGAAACGCTTAGTTTCCATATTAGAGCTCATTTTAGTTTCGTCCACCTACGCTCAATGTAGCACGTTATCATGATTTCATACGGGATACTCTACCTGTGCTGCTAGAACATGTGCCTTCACAAGTACGACACAACATGTGGTTCATGCACGATGGAGCTCCTGCACATTTCAGTCGAAGTGTTCGTACGCTTCTCAACAACAAATTCGGTGACCGATGGATTGGTAGAGGCGGACCAATTCCATGGCCTCCACGCTCTCCTGACCTCAACCCTCTTGACTTTCATTTATGGGGGCATTTGAAATCTCTTGTCTACGCAACCCCGGTACCAAATGTAGAGACTCTTCGTGCTCGTATTGTGGACGGCTGTGATACAATACGCCATTCTCCAGGGCTGTATCAGCGCATCAGGGATTCCACGCGACGGAGGGTGGATGCATGTATCCTCGCCAACGGAGGACATTTTGAACATTTCCTGTAACAAAGTGTTTGAAGTCACGCTGGTACGTTCTGTTGCTGTGTGTTTCCATTCCATGAATAATTTGATTTGAAGAGAAGTAATAAAATGAGCTCTAACATGGAAAGTAAGCGTTTCCAGACACATGTCCACATAACATATTTTCGTTCTTTGTGTGTGAGGAATGTTTCCTGAAAGTCTGGCCGTACCTTTTTGGAACACCCTGTATAAACAGATAAAACATATAAACATATACTTTCATTAACACGAATTCTGGTTGGTTGGCAATAGACTACGGGAGAGACGGGCTACTGTGAGTGGAAGGATGCCAAGCTAGGCAAGCACGCTCTGCTGTATCATTCCACTGATTGGTCTCTTGTTTCAAAACATAATTAAGCACGCATTGGACACTGGGAGTGACTACTGTGAGTACAACGCTGCTATGAAAAAAAGATGGTCATGAAAACTATTGCCGGCCGAAGTGGCCGTGCGGTTAAAGGCGCTGCAGTCTGGAACCGCAAGACCGCTACGGTCGCAGGTTCGAATCCTGCCTCGGGCATGGATGTTTGTGATGTCCTTAGGTTAGTTAGGTTTAACTAGTTCTAAGTTCTAGGGGAGTAATGACCTCAGCAGTTGAGTCCCATAGTGCTCAGAGCCATTTTTTTGAAAACTATTGATAGGCTTCTGAATTTGCCGAAGCTGTGCAACCTTACCAATATAGCTGGTGAAAGACGAGATGCTGTCGTCTGCAACCGGGCACTGCCAAAGCGTCGTACTGCGGGAGATGACCCCACATCAGACGGTGATTGTCTCACATCCGCGAAAATATAAAGTGTCGCCTGGGTGTCCAGACGTCTTAACAACTAACTGCTCTCTCCGCAGAAACGGAAGATCTCTAGTGACTGTACTCCCCGGCGGTTCAGAGGAAAGTTCACGTCTCTCTCGTTGCTCAAAACCTTCCAAAAAACATCCATTCCTCCCCCCCCCCCCCCCCCCATGTTCTGGAATAAACCTATCATGGCCCAGCAGTGGTTACTGTGCCGATCGTGTTTTCTAGCAAAATTCCCGATCTTCCTTAACCAATCACTGCAGTGC
Organism: Schistocerca nitens; assembly: GCF_023898315.1. Lineage (NCBI taxonomy): Eukaryota > Metazoa > Arthropoda > Insecta > Orthoptera > Acrididae > Schistocerca > Schistocerca nitens. Next base: position 229,182,583 of record NC_064622.1, read on the forward strand.
AGTACACATTCTGTTATTCAAAAAATCAGCACGCATCTTGGCGCCAGCCTGGCGCCGCTTTACCTGGACCTGCGCACAGCATAAAGGAGACCAGACTCCGACACCACGTCCATTCGCTAATAAAGTGGTTAGGTAGCCTCCAGGATGCTCGGCGCCTCCAGTTTCTGTAGAAGGGTCATTTCGCATTCATCCACAGCGTTCCCACCCTCTTGTTCGGCCGCTTGCGGAACAAGACCGTCCGCCAGAATCGCGGCTCATAAACCACTGCCCTGCAGGGACCACTGCCCACTTTGGTGCCTACAAAGAAACCTGTGCTCTTGCTTGCTGCTTGGGGAAAGTTCTAGAGCTTCCCCTAATGGAATGGTCACCTCCAGTGCCCAAAAATCTGTATCTATAGATGAGTTTAATTCTACTACTACTGCTGCTACTGAAGTCATGCAAGTATTGTGAAATCAATCAGTGGTTTATCCTAATCATAATAGTCAATAAAATTAATATCAATCAGGGAAAATTTAGATACACCAAAGGTGAATGAAATTGTATGATAATCACCGAAACAAAATTAAAGGGAAGTGCCTGACAGATATTATCTTGGCAGAGGCCTGCAAGGAACGCACTGCCATCTTTCAAATTTCAGATATCACTTCTCTTTTACACATTGTCTTTCCGTCAGTCACTATAAACTGTGACCTTTCTGACCGAAAATCACGATACTCGATGGGCTTGTAAAGTGGTCAGAAGCCAATTTTAAGGAATACTATCAAAAGCATTTGGAAATCTAGAAGCATGAAATCAGTTTAACATTCCCTGTCGGTAGTACTCATCAGTTCACGATAATAAAGAGCTAGATGTGTTGCAAAGAACGATATTTTCTGAAACAGTGCTGCCCTATGTGAAAATAAATCGTTTTCGTGGAGGTAATTCATAATGTTAGAAACACAGCATATGTTGACATTTGCTAGACCCAAACTCTTGCATCGTACTGCCGCAAGGTAAAGCTTGATTCATAACTCCAAATCTCTCTTTACTGGTCATCCACAGCCCAGTGGCGTCGTTCTATACACCATCTTAGGTGTCGCTTAGCATTCATAACAGAAATGTGTGACTCATGAGGAACTGTTCGACAATGCGACCCATTCTTTATAACGCTCTACACAAAGTTGAGCAACTGCTTCCACTGATTTCGTTCCATTTTTTTATAACCGTCCTACGCAATGCTCGACGACCCATATCCGCCAGTACATGAAGCGTGCAGGTCTTGGTTTAGCAGTGGTTGTTCTCTCACGTGTCCACTCTATAGTCACTACATCAACAGTCGACTTCGGCAGCTTCAAAGGCTTGAAGTATCACTATTGGATCTGTTAGTCAGGTGACATCCAGTGACTAGTCCACGTTCAAAATCACTGAGATCTCCTGACCGACTCATTCTTCATCTAAATCTATATGATTACTTTACAATTCACAATGCAGCGTCTCGCAGAAGGTTCATCGAACCAGCTTCAAGCTACTTCTCTGTCGTTCCACACTCGAAGAGCGCGCGGGAGAAATGAACACTTACATTCAGCTGTTAATGCGTCTCTGCTGACAATGCAGTACTCCGCGCCCCCTTGTAAACTGGTGGTCTGCCTTTCATGACATGTAACGGTAAATTCCGTATTACGTCGTGGTGTCTGAACATTTGACGTCACATACTGCATCTGCGATGTATTTAGAGATACAGCAGTTTATCTTCAGACACTGCTCACATTTCAGTGATGACTACTGTTAGTTGGAAGCAATGCTGCAATTAGCGAAAAGTTTTGTAGTAACTTTATTTTTAATGCAGTGGGTCAAGCCATAAGCAAGTTCCTGAAAAGCAAACACGTTAACACTCGGCAATGCTGGATGATCACAACCAGATTCTGTCTCGAAGAAAGATATTAAATATCAGCTAAGTGACACCGCTCATCAACACCAGACGAGTGCAATCACAATGTTTGCGTGGTACAGTAATTACGGTGTACGCGTATGTGGAGAAAGTGTTTGCGCAGCAATCGCCGACATGGTGTAACTGAAGTGGAATAAGGGGAACCAGCCCGCATTCGCCGAGGCAGATGGAAAACCGCCTTAATAACCATCCACAGGCTGGCCGGCACACGGGACCTCGACACTAATCCGCCGGGCGGATTCGTGCCGGGGACCGGCACGCCTTCCCGACCGGAAAGCAGTGCGTTAGACCGCGCGGCACACGGGCGGGCTGCTGATGGATTGACGTTCATCACTTAGGCATACAACACGCCAAAAACAGTCCAAGCTTAAGGGGCTCCGGAACGCCCTATACTTGCAATGTTAAAATAACGCTTATAAATTACATCTTTCCTCACAAAGTATTTGAGGTAGGAAGTTGAACTTTTTACAGATTATTTATTATAATATGGGCTACAATTTAACACAGGGATTTTACAAAATTTTAGTTCAGTAATTAAAGATGATTTTTTTTCAATTGTAATGAAAATTCACAACATTTTTTTACAATTTTTTTATTTATATATTTAAAAATATACAATTTTTTGGAAAAAGGCTGTGTTAAATTATGCAGAAGGTACTGTGTAACATTTACTGAAAGATTGAAACAAATATGTTTGGAAGATCCTTAGAAAACATGTAATTAGTATAGGAAAATAAAAGTTTTGGGAATCGAGCGATAAAGATTGGATTAACTTTTTAGTGCATTCCAGGTCCATAGGATGGATTATATTCATCCTCTGCAAACTCCTCCTCCAGCTTCCTCTTGTTCCTCCTCCTGTTTACTCTTGCTTGTATTTCTAGACTCTTTACAGCCCTGTCTGCAGCCCGAAGGCATTCCTTGTCTAAAGCAAGCATCGCTCGTTGTTGTGTTCGTAGATTTTGCTACCATTTTCTTCAGTTGCAGTTACTGCAACTTCCAGAAGCACACTGCAATTCTCAAGCCTGGAAATAAAGTTTTTAACCTGGCGATAGAAATAAACATCACACGTTTGGCATACAGGTGTGCAGTTTGGCGGTATTACTTTTACTGTGCACATCGGCTGACCCTCTCCATCTATAAACATTGTGTCATATATTGTAGTATTAATTTGTCTACTCCAGGAATCCAATATTAGACAAAATTTGGTATAAGAAACGTATGGTTTTAAAACATTCTCAAGAAATGTTCTGTAAGTCGCATTCGTCAGTTTCCCGGATTTGGAGCAGGTAATGTAAACATTTTTCAACGAGTCAGTTGAACGATTGGCTTCTTCTATAACCCGAGGACCAAATGTAACATTCGTTTCTTGTAAACACAGGAAAACCTTAGGCAACACTCTTCCAGAGGCTGTGATGGCGTATTGCGCCGTGTACGAATGTGTTAGTTTGTTTTTACTACCAACTGCGACAAGGGTTCGTTTTTCTCCCTTATGCGATAACGTGCGTCGAATGTTCACCCGACACTCGCATCCTGTTTGATCGGTGTTGATCACGTAATCACGATTAAAACCGTTCATAAGTGACGCCGGTTGCGTGCTGAAAAGAGCCGCCACTTTCAGTATATCTACTATATTTTGTACCTCCTTATGAGAGACGTATTTAGTGACGTGCCGTTGACGAATTTTATACTCCAATTTGAAATTTCTTGCCCAAGATAATGATGCAGCAAACGTAAAATCCTTGTTGGCCGTATATTGAAGCGCTGCACCTGCAGCCCACTCCTGAAGTATTCTCATTGTTACATTCTCGTTACGACAGCGAGATTCGACAAATCTGTCGTATGTCCACTTTTTTATCGCCTGGTATTTGTCGTATCTTGTCCCTCCTTTAACGATATCACTTTCCCACAATTGCAAGTCTTCCTTCCTTTTCAGGGCTGTTGATGCTCCATTTTTTTTTTTTTGCAGTGTTTTTAAGTTCCAATTTGGATGATTCCAGGCTAGCGTTTCCGTCTTTACTTTTACTCCAAGGGGTATAGCGCCGTAGTTCAGTCGTTTAGTAACCGGTTCGTAATACTCATCGGGAACAGATGAAGCACATATTCCCAGTGACGTGAAGATTTCCAAAGTGTTATGACCATTTTGCGATTCACTAGTCGGGATATCTTCCACTGAATCACCTTCTGCTTCGTCTTCATGGTATAGTACTTCAGTATCAACAAAAGACATTTCGTTCGTCAGCTCCAAAAATCGCTTGACGATAGCTGCTCCTATCAATCTGGAACGCCGAGAAACAGAACTGCTGATTCCGGTAGTGCATTGATAATGCATCTGTCTTGCAACACTTTTACAAACCAAAACACGGCTTCGGTAACTCCCCGCTTGCCATCGTCTGGGACAGGCTCCCAACTATATATTACAGCGCTAGTCGAAGGGTGTACATCCTCCATTATCCAGATTATACACCTCAAAGATATGACACAACAAACAATAACTAGTTACTACGGCATAAACAGACGAGCTAATTACTACAAACTACGTACAGTACTCGTCATATGTTACTTACGGAAGAACGCTGTATTCATTCACAAAACGTATTTCATTCGGCGCATTAACGATGGAAAAATAATCACTACATGTATCCACGAGGTTCGTGGCAGCCTAATAACGGAAAACAACTCTTTTCGATTGACTTCTATAAGCCTCGTACCGGACACCTTCACTCTTCCAGGTTCACAACTATGGTATGACGAAGAGGCAACTGGGTCAACGTAACTCTCCCCGCATGCATTCCGTCCCATGCCTCGTTGTAAACAAGCGTCGCGCAGTTGGCTATCTGTGATCACTCGTGAAGAATTCGCAGCACTCTTATTCAGAGTTGTTTCCATGTGACAAGGCTTAAAAGTTTAATACTTTACTAACTCACGGCGTTTGGGAAATTAGTTTGCCTACCTTATTATTATAATTCCTTATTGATTTACTTACCTTATTAAAACTCCTATCCCTATCAATTGAGATATGGAAAAATACAAAGAAACGAATAACATCAGCGAGGTTTCTTCGAGATTCGAACCCAGGTTTTCCGATTCCCAGCCAGTTACCTTTGCCGATTTTTTATTTTTTTTTATTTTAGTTAAATACCGGACCGAGACTCGAACTCGGGACCTTTGCCTTTCGCGGGCAAGTGCTCTACCAACATTTTTTATCGCGTTTTACCTTTTTGTTTTTTATTTTGTTTTAATTATAAATAATTTTCTCTGCCAACCTTTTTTTTTTTAAATATGGAAAAAGGCGTCTTTCAGTTACGACAAACTAAATTAGAATGTACATCCGTAGCAACAACAGAACAAGAGTTCCTTCTAAACTATGAAATAGAATTTGAAACTATGTGGTGATAGATAATAAAGAAAGAAAAATGTAACGCCTTTCCATGTGCATGGCCCATCTACGTACAGATTCCATGTTCCAAATTGGTACAACATTTCGGAGCGTGTGGAGCCCCATGAAGGCGGTCATCCTCTGCCCGGAACTCCCCAACTGTGAGGGGGGTTATCGAAGACACCGCACAAATAGTTCGCAAATAGTTGTCGGCATCGGGATGTACACTCAAGTGTGCTATGACTGTCCTGGAGAAATTGCCAGTAATCAAGACCATCTTCTCATCATCTCGTAAGAGGTAGTATATGGACATGCCTTTAAACCATGTGAGAGCGTGAGTCTTCGCAGGTGGGAAATAAGTATCCTCTGGACAAAGGAGGAGCCGTGGCTCAATTGTGCGAGGCGCGATACGTAGGTAACAGGCGAGGATCTTCTGCACTACCAGCCATACCTCTAACGCCGATCCACATGTTAAACGGTGTTCATCAGTATCCACGAGGTGGCAAAGTGGGCAATGGGGGGAATCCGGCATCCCAATAGCGTGCAGCCTTTGTCGTGTTACAACCTTCCCGTTCACCACCTGGTACCACGCGGATCGTACCCGCGTGGGGAGGAACGGCTTCTGGACCGCTCTTCACAATGCAGGCCATAGGGTCGTAGGGCTCTTCCTCTCAATCACATTGCGAGGGATGGACCTTAGCAGCTGCCTGTAAACGTCTCTCGCCTTGGGAGTGCGAGTGTTGGGAAGGTCTGTGTGCACGTAACTATACTCAAGAATAAATGCCGAGAGGTGCGAGAGTGAGGGTGTAATGTGCGCAACCGTGACAGGTGGCAGAAGAGACGCCGGCAGCAATTCCTCTAACAGACGTGCCGGCCGAAGTGGCCGTGCGGTTAAAGGCGCTGCAGTCTGGAACCGCAAGACCGCTACGGTCGCAGGTTCGAATCCTGCCTCGGGCATGGATGTTTGTGATGTCCTTAGGTTAGTTAGGTTTAACTAGTTCTAAGTTCTAGGGGACTAATGACCTCAGCAGTTGAGTCCCATAGTGCTCAGAGCCATTTGAACCATCTAACAGACGTCCCGTAAGGGAAGCATCTTTGTGGGTCCACAGTTTCATCATTGTGCACAAGTATAACGCTGTAGCTCTCGGTCGTACATTTATAAGTCCCAGTCCGCCATCACGCGGAGGGAGGGTGAGTTTTTCGTAGCGGACTTTGAATAGGTGTCCGGCGGTAAGGTAATATCCAAACGCTGCTTGCAGTCTGTGTGCCATCGCTGTCGATATCGGTAGGACCTGGGCCATGTGGATCATCTTAGTCGCCACGTGAAGGTTGAGGTATTCCACACGCTGTAGGAGGTCCATCCGTCGAAGTAAGTTACGGCGAACTTCTGTGCGTATTGCCTGTAGTAATCGTGCATAGTTCATGGCAGCCGTGCGGCGCGCATCCTGTGTAAATGTTATGCCCAAGAATCGGATCTTGTTAACTAGTGGGAGTGGGGCTAAAGCGTCCTCCTGTAGACCCCTCCCAGTGGGCATCGCTGCCGACTTGGCCACATTCATGAGGCTGCCCGCTGCCAATCCATAGCGATTGAGCCATTGTATCACCGAGCGTACCTCGTCACCAGATCGGACAAGTAATAGGAGTTCATCAGCATATATCCTGCAGTGAAAGGTGTGATCCCTCAATGACATGCCCGAGAGCCTGTTTTTCAACCCTCCGACAAGTGGTTCGAGTGCGATCGCGTAAAGGATCATGGAGAGTGGGCATCCTTGGCGAACTGACCGTCGGATCGGAAAGGGACCCGCAATCCGTCCATTCACCAGTACACTGGATGCAGCTCCACGGAAAAGGCGCTGAAAGATGTCGCGAAAGTCAGGCGGGAAGCCCATGCGGGCCATAACGGACAGAAGGAACTTGTGGTGAACTCTGTCGAACGCGTGGTCGAAATCAATGGAGATCAGAGCAGCTCGAAGGCGACAGGATGTGGCGATAGCTATTAAATCCCTGCATTCGCTGGTTGCCGTTTGCATGTTGGTCACTCCGCCCTGTGTCGTTTGCTCCATTGAGAGGAGTAGGGGCAGAACCTTCTTTATGCGACTGGCGAGTAGTCGCGCGAAGATTTTATAGTCCGAGTTGAGCATTGTAATTGGCCTGTAGTCCTCGACCGTCCGACCTCTGGAAGGCTTGTGTATCGATATAAGGAGACCTTCAACGAATGCAGGTGGCACGTGGGAACCGAGGGTCATCAGTTCTTGGTACATGATGATCCATCGGGGCATCATTAGATCACGGAAAGTCCGATAAAACTCGAGCGGCAGTCCGTCTGGCCCGGGAGATTTGTTGAGTGCTCCCTTATTAAGCGCGTCCTCGACGTCGTCCCGTGTAAGTCGATCTAACAGCGTCGCCGCTGCTGCATTGTCGAGGGTGTGCGACACGTGCTGCAGTACGTCGTGATCGTCCGCTTCCTCGTCCTCTGTATTCACCTCGTCGTAAAACCGGCGATAGTGATGTGCAAAGGCTTCTGTAACCGCCGCCTGAGTCATTACGACGTTACCACCTGGCAATACGAGGTCCGTGATCAGCTGCTGTCGGCGTCGGCGGCTGTCGTGCACGATGTGATGCATAGACGGGTTTTCTCCTTCCGCTCGGTCTTGACGTCGCGATCGCACTAAGGCCCCCTCCAAACGTTTCCTCGTAAGAGACAATATTTTACCTTTAATTCGGCGGCTTTCAATTTGTCGGTTTGGAGATGGTGGTTGGCTGTCGAGTTCGCGAAGCATCGTGTAATAAAAGTCCAATGTGTGACGATGCCAAGCTGCGATATCTTTTCCGAATTGTGTTAGCACACGCCGAAACGCTGGTTTTGCACAGTCCACCCACCATGCTAGAGTCGAAGGGTATCGGGGAAGACAACGTTCGCAATCCAGCCATGTATTGGCGATAATCTGACGGCATTCCGGGGCTTCAAGATGTGCCACATTCAGCTTCCAGGGTCCTCGGCTGCGCCATATCCGCTGCATATGAAAGCGCTATGATCGGAGAAGGCAAGCGGCCAACGTTCGGCGTCCAATACTCCCGGCGCTAGAGCTCGTGAGACATAAATGCGGTCTAGGCGACTGGCTGAGTGACTAGTAAGGTATGTCGGCCCGGGACGGTCACCGTGCACTGTCTCCCACGTGTCGGTGAGAAGCAGATCTCGAACCAGCAGCCGAAGTTCTTGACAAGTCGAGAAATGTGGAACTTGGTCTTTGGGGTGCAGCACACAGTTGAAGTCGCCGCCGAAGATATATTGATCGAAGCGGCTGATAAAGAGGGGGGCGATATCCTCCGAGTAGAACAGCGATCGTTCGCGGCGTTGGTCAGTTCCTGATGGAGCGTAGATGTTAATGATGCGTGTGCCCAGTGCTGTGATCGCCAGCCCCCTTCTTCGATGGCAATTCCGTCACGCACTAGTATTGCCGTACCGCTGCCTTTCCGGTCCGCCGGTGACACATATGTCACATAACCGTAGAAAACGGGGAGGGCCGCTATATACACTTCTTGCAACAGGGCAATGTCAACATCCGAAGAACGAAGCACCTCACGCAGCAACTGGATCTTCACTGCCGTTCGTATCGTATTGAGGTTAAGCGTGGCGATACGATAAGCTTATTGCCGAACCGCAGGTGTTAAGTTATCCATTAAGACTGGAATTACCTATGACGCTTCTGACTGTATTGACACCTCCGCATCTCCCCAAAACCTCACCTGCAGTCCTTTCTAGAGAGCCGGCGCCAATGGCGTGGGCCCTGTTGGCATAACTTGCATGGTTCCGTCGTCGTCGTGGTCATCCGCCCACGTCGGGGAACTCAAAGCAAGATCGGCTTCCCTAGCTTCCTCAGGACACGGCATGGGTGCTTGCACTCCAGAAGGTGATGGGCAGCATCTGTCCTGCATATCGGAATCCGATTTTGCCACTGTAGATATACTTGGTTTGTCCTCAGTTCCGTTCGGTGATGCCACAGTGCAGCAAATGGCGGCTGCCTCTGTGGTAGCGTCGTCATTGAAGGTGGAATCGTCGTCCTCTGGAGGCTATGTCGCATCCCGTTCGGAAGTTGCTCTACGCCTCCGCTTCCGTCGCTTCGGAGAGCGTTGCTTCCTGGTGCGTCCTTCTGTGTCAGACGATGGCAAAGATTCACGACGTTCCGGCACAAAGGCAGCCGTAGGCACAATAAGCGAGTCTACGGCCATGCTATCGTCATGTATGTTGTTATCCGTCGACGGGGGCGGCGGCATCGGAGTTGAATCCGTAGCTGGTGGAACGGGTGTGTCATCATCGCCCTGTATTGGAGGATGGAGCCGCGACCCAACAGTGGATGTCGGCTGTCGTGGTGAAGTGGTAGCTGTCGTGAGGGCTGCTACATAAGTCACGGGAAGCAGCGTCGGCTGCGATGGCGGGTCCGCGTCAGCCGACGGCAGTTAAGTGATTCGACGTTGGATACATTCTGATCTGAGGTGTCCCTCCTTCCCACAACCAGAGCAGGTCTTCGGTTGCCCATCGTAGATGACGATGGCACGGCAGCCACCGATATTCAGATACGAAGGTACATGTCTTTTAAGTTCTATTCGGACCTGGCGGACTCCGTTCAGCGCAGGATATGTCTGGAATTGCGTCCATTTTTCCACAATATGATCATGGACCGTGCCGTAAGGGCGCAGCGCTGTCATGACGTCCTCCGCCGGTAGTTCGAAAGGAAGTTCGAAAATTCTGATCGTGCGAAGTCCCATGCCAGAATAATCGACGTGCACAGTCCCCACATTGCCATCAGCATGGCAGAAACGGAGGCCCTGTTTCGTGTCCCGAAGGATCCGTTCACACGTTGCGTCGTTGATGATCTTGACATATACGATACTACTCACAATGGACAAGTGAATGCCGAGAATGTCGGTCGCCGGGATTTTAACTTCTTCTCGTAGAAATCGTTCGACTTCGAGTGCTTTGGGCCGTGCAAAATCGTTGCGGAACGTAAATTTGAGCGTCGATTTTCTGAATTGGTGTGCCATAGTGATCTATATGCTGACAAGGGAACCTCCCCATCGCACCCCCCTCAGATTTAGTTATAATTTGGCACAGTGGATAGGCCTTGAAAAACTGAACACACATCAATCGAGAAAACAGGAAGAAGTTGTGTGGAACTATGAAAAAACTAAGCAAAATATACAAACGGAGTAGTCCATGCACAAGATCGGCAACATCAAGGATAGTAAAAGCGCAGGAACGCCGTGGTCCCGTGGTTAGCGTGAGCAGTTGCGGAGCGAGAGGTCCTTGGTTCAAGTCCTCCCTCGACTGAAAATTTTACTTTCTTTACTTTTGCAAAGTTATGATCTGTCCGTTCGTTCATTGACGTCTCTGTTCACTGCAATAAGTTTAGTGTCTGTTTTTTGCGACCGCACCGCAAAACCGTGCGATTAGTAGACGAAAGGACGTGCCTCTCCAATGGGAACCGAAAACATTTGATCGCAAGGTCATAGGTCAACCGATTCCTCCACAGGAAAACACGTCTGATATATTCTACACGACACTGGTGACGGCATGTGCGTCACATGACAGGAATATGTTGTCGACCCACCTAACTTGCACACTTGGCGAATGGGTAAAAAGATTCTTCTACCTTGCCCGATTTAGGTTTTCTTGTGGATGTGATAATCACTTCCAAAAAATTGATGAAAACATAAGAGTGTGTCACATAAACTTCAACAAATGAATGCAACAGTTTCACAGTCGCACAGTTTTCTCTGTGCTCTGTCAAAACATGTGTTTTTAAGGTTTTCAAATTTTTCCGTGTGTAGACCGTCAAATCCTGCATATGTCCAAGCAAATCTGAACATGTCCTGGAATTTTGCACAGCGAAGTTGATTATGTGTGAGTGCCTGAACTCTGATAATTGTCTGAAAATAAAAAATTTTCACCCAAGGGAAGACTTGAACCAAGGACCTCACGTTCCGCAGCTGCTGACGCTAACCACGGGACCACGGCGCTCTTCTGCTCACATTGTCCTTGATGTTGCCTATGTTTCCTATGGGCTGCTTAGTTTGTATATTTTGCTTATTTTTTCATAGTTCCACACAATTTCTTCCTGTTTTCTCGATTGATCTGTGTTCAGTTTATCAAGGCCTATCGACTGCGCCAACTTATAACTGAATATGAGGGGGGTGCGATGGGGAGGTTCCCTTGTGAGTAGGGCACGCGCGAAACGGCCGTGTTTGTGTTCCTCGGCAGGAACACAAACAGCGCGTCCTCACCGCAGCACAGCCAAAGGCCAACTGGCCGTTGCGCTATCGCCGCTGTCGGCGTTTACCAGGAGGGTAAAGAAGCGGCAGTTGTAAAAGTTTCTTTCCTCTATTTCTGGAAAAGTTTGCGTTTGCGCACCCCATACCTGATGATGAAAAATGCTCTATTTACAATTATCCATCGATCCCTCCAATTTTCAGTCGATTGCTCGTCATAATCTTTAGGGGTGATTTTCTCAAAATTGCGGGGGTGTTGACCCAAAATGTCTTAGATTCCTTCGTTTTAGGTTGTACACAAGCGACCTGCAAAATCTGAGCCGAATCGGTTGGCCGTGTCTGAGGCCTTCCCCTTGTTAGTCGTTAAACGAAGCCCGTCGGTCACTGCGTTGTCCTGTTGAAAGGTAATGTGGTATTCTTGGCACACTGTTGAAACTGTGGATCTCGGAATACTGAATTCCCTGACGGTTTCCGAACTGGAATGACCCATGCGTCTAGCTCCAACTATCATTCCGCGTTCAAAACCCGCTGATTTCCGTCGTGCGGCCATAGTCACATCGGGTACCTTTTCATATGAATCACTTGAGTACAATGACAGCTCCGCCAATGCAGTTCCCTTCTATACACTGTGTACCCGATACTACCGCCATCTGTATATGTGCATACCCCACGAGTTTTGTCACCTGGCTGTGCAAGGTGTTTCAAAATCTTTGTGACAGACATCTAGGGGTAGCAGATCACGTCACGGGATACAACTTTTGTTGGAGACAAAAATTCGCCTATGCTTACCGACGACGTAAGGCGTCTTTAATAATTATGTATTCGAGAGGCGTAAAGGCGCAGTCACACTGCGTCATTAGTACGGAATGTCTGTTGCCTACAAGCCAGTCACCTGTTCCGCTTGAACGGCAGTAGGCCGAGCTTCTAAAATACCTTTCTCCGCTTAGAGACACTCATTCTTAAGATTTTATTGTTGGGAATCGCTGTCAATTTCCTGCGATAGGTTGTATGCAAATATGGGACACATGGTTCGTAGACCCTGCTAATTTGGTAGAATCTCGTCGTCCCAGGCCGACGAAATCAAGAGAACGGTATATGGCGTCACCAAAAAGTGTCAGCAAACATTTTATCTCCAACAGAGTTGTTTCCCGTGACGGCACATATCATCACTTGACGTTTGTTACAAAGACTTTGAAATACCCTCCGTATGTTAATAACGGGTCTTTATGGGGATGGCGACGTAAGTGTTTTCTAAACTCTCGTGTTCGTGTATAACTGGTGTAAAACACAGTCGAGAGTTAAATGTAAAAATGTATAGAAAACAATTTATATAATTACAATAGAAAAAGGAAACACACCAAAAGAGCACAACTGGACAAAAGAGATGACGTGCTGTCAAACGATGAAAGGCATGAAAACAAGCCGACTGTAGAAACCACTTTCACAACTAATGTAGCTTCATAAATAAATCGAGACTCACAGAAGGTGGTGCGTGGGTGTCGAAACATCACTGGGTAAATAGAAAAAGAAATACAATGTGTTTTGCAGAATGTGAAACTCGAAGAACCACCACTTGAATTCCGAAACACGGAAGAAATTGGACAGCAGCCTTACAACCCAGCAAGATGATAATCGTGACAGTGTTGACAGTGTTTTAGAGTATCTATTTCTTTTAGTTCTTCCTGTTGTCTTCTTTTTGGCTCTTAGGCGTCACTTATAGGCAATGATGTAAATGTATTTAAGAAAGGAAGAGTATGCACGAGGAAAGTTCGAAAAGCACTGAATTGGTTTGTGGCAGGCACTGGGAATTTCAGACAACTGTGTAATATCTAAAAACCCAGCAATTCAGTGAGTCAACTCACAGTCAAATAGCCTGTAGTGAACGGTAGAGTTTGTCTTCCTTGGCTGGACTTTGTGGTGTCATCACAGAAGTACGGAAAAGTCCGTCGCGGTTTCTCGCGGATGTTTGCGTCGAGGCCGAAGTGTTATAGAGCTGCACAACATGCGATGTCACAGATAATACACTGTTTGTGTAGGATACCACGAGGCAACATCTAAAATGCGAGGAAAATCCATTAACAGTGTAAACGGAAATTCAGAAGGTGAGGCTGAATGAGTCAACGCCTGTCTATTGAGAAAAATTGCTGCCGCTTAAAACTAGAGAAGCAGAAGCTAGTGTACCACAGTGAATTGTGTTGCAGTTTCTTCACTATCAAGGTCTGAAAGTGATGATGATGATGTTTGGTTTGTGGGGCGTTGAAATGCGCGATCATCAGTGCCCTTACAAAGTCCCAATTTCTACACAGACAATTTTCTTTTTTACAATCCAGTCGAGTCGCTCTCAAAAATGATGATGATGCTAAAATGATAAGGACAACACAAACAACCAGTCCCCGGGCAGAGAAGGTCCCCAACCCGGCCGGGAAGCGAATCCGGGACCCCGTGATCCAGAGGCACCAACGGTAGCCCCTGGACCACGACCTACGGACAAGGTCTGGAAGTGGAACATAGCTGTTGCCTTGAATCTGATGCCATATTTCTATTGAAAATAGTTGTAGGGATCGTTTCTCAGAGCTGAATATTGGTTACTTTGTACTTTTGCTGTGTCGAGTCTCTTCGTTTTGCATTTTTATCATCAATTCTACAGTGGCTGCTTTTCCAGTTTCGTCGTGATCCATACAATGCATGTTTCCACACGTTAATTTTCAATGACTTCCTCTTTAATTCAGTGTCGATATCTGATACCGGTAACTCTCTCTTTTGGTCAAAAGCTTCTTCAATTACCTTCATTGCTTCGTTTACCTAGTGTAACTACACTTACGTTCAGAAAAAAGCAGAACACCTTGTACGACTAGAAATAGGACGTTCACATTCACAGGCCATTTTAGTAAGTTCTGCAGAAATGACTGCCGCGCAGGATTAGCCGAGCGGTCTAGGGCGCTGCAGTCAGGGACTGTGCGGCTGGTCCCGGCGGAGGTTCGAGTCCTCCCTCGGGCGTGGGTGTGTGTGTTTGTCCTTAGGATAGTTTAGGGACTGATGACCTTAGCAGTTAAGTCCCATAAAATTTCACACACATTTGAACATTTTTTGCAGAAATGATTAGCGTTTGAACCGCGTCGGCCTGTGGGTCAACATCGATATCGGGGCACAACAAAACCTACAGGTAAAATGTGCCTGCGGGTCTCGTTGTCACCATAAACGGAAGGTAATGGATCAGAGTGGCTTCGGCAGATGTGCAGGATGCCTCGTTAATGCATGCGCGATCCCCACCGTCAAATCAGTAAGTTTGATACATGGCGCACTACTGGCTTGAAAGAATGTGATGCATCCATCCGAGAAACTGCTGCTCGTGAGGGACAAAGTGTTTCGGCAGAGCCGGCCGAAGTGGCCGTGCGGTTAAAGGCGCTGCAGTCTGGAGCCGCAAGACCGCTACGGTCGCAGGTTCGAATCCTGCCTCGGGCATGGATGTTTGTGATGTCCTTAGGTTAGTTCGGTTTAACTAGTTCTAAGTTCTAGGGGACTAATGACCTCAGCAGTTGAGTCCCATAGTGCTCAGAGCCATTTGAACCATTTTTTTGTTTCGGCAGTTTAACGGATATGTGCACGGAAGGCAATAGAACACGACGAGATGTGTCAGGTCACACCCCCCAGACCATTCCCCGAGTAGATCGACACCTCATCCGAATGGCATTGCAGGACAGACATGCGTCCTCCTAGGATCTGGTGCAACAGTGGAAGTGTGTAACACAGCGTACACTGTCAAGGGTGACAGTCCGTCGCCGTTTATTACGGCAAGGCTTACGTGCGCGTCGTCCACTGCCCCACCTACCTTTGACGAATGTGTAGAAACATGCTAGAAGGCAATGGTGTATGGAACGACGTCACTGAGAACAGGAATACCATCAGATAGTGTTTTCGGACGAATCCAGGTTCTGTTTAGTTGAAAATGATGGCCACATTTTGGTTCGCCACGGACAAGGAAGTGGCATCACAGTGACTGCATTCGCACAAGACATACAGCGCCAAATCAAGGCCTTATGATGTGGGGTGCTCTTGGATACAACCACGAATCACAGTTGGTTGGTGGCCAGGGCGCTGTGACCAGTGTCACCTACGTGAATGACATCCTGTGACTCGTAGCCATACCCTTTCTGCACAACACCCCGGACGGCATTTTTCAACAAGACAACACACGATCACACGCTGCAGCACGAACACAGAACTTCTTGGAGGCACAGGATGTCATCCCTCTGCCGTCGCCAGCCAGACCACCAGACTTGTCACCAATCGAAAATTTGTCGGAAATAGTGAAACTACGGATACAGCGCTGTGACCCAGTGGCAACCACCACAGATGAACTTTGGAATCAGTTGAATGCAACATGGATGGCTATACCACAGGACACCATTCACGCCTTATACGCGTTGATGCCAGTAAGTTATCAAGGAATATGGCAGGCTTAGTTCCTAGTAGGCAACAGGGAAAATGCTGAACCGAGGTGACTGAAATGCTAATCATTTCTGTAGAACATACAAATGCACATGTCCTGTGAAGATGAACGTCCTATATCTAGTCGGTCAAGGTGTTTTGTGTTTTCTCAACATGAGTGTATGTTTCCTAATATGGAGAATTCTTTCATCTCTTGTTATTGTATCTTGCGGAAATTTATTGGTAAGGATATAGCCACTGTCCTTTCAGTTTTCACTAATAGGTATGATTTTATTTTTGCTTATTACCATCTACAGCTCCATCTACTTATATACTCTGCAAATCATTGTGCAGTAAAAGGTGGAACGTGCATGAATATTATGTAGAATCGCACCCACCAGCAACAGCTGATGTTTCTGTTTCCATTCAGGACTTAGTTTTGCCTTTGTTCTCATGCTCTGCGCTCTGTGTTGACCAGTGTGGCGTGATCTCATTTTATAAAGCAGTGATAAGCAGCAGCAGCTTAGCAGCAGTACTTGGATTGCATCCAGTGGCTGCTTGCGTTAGTGTTTAAGTTCTGCTGAATCAAGTGTCCTCTTCTCTAAGTCTTCCATAAACACGTTTGCTACCGGAGGAGAGAGAGGACTACCAATGGCAACACCGACAAATTGCTCAAAATATTCACTGTTTACTAGAAATTAGATAGGGGGAAGTACGTGATGAAACAGCGTTATTATATCGACTTCGAACGTATTGCTTATGTGTGACAATGAATTCATGAGAAGGACCCTAGTGAAGAGTGAGATGATATCGAAGCCTACTAATAAGTCGGACTCATTGAGAAGAAGTGAATTCAGTCTACTAATCAAGTCACCTGAGCCGCGTATATGATGCGAGCACTCCCCCACATAATGTCTCACTAAAGAGGCAAGATGTGTAGCTAAGTCATACGCCGGAGCGTCGGTATTGCTCACAATATGACATGATGAAAAATCTTCCTTGTGAACCTTCGGAAGAGAACAGGAAATTAATGACCGTAAGCCCATAATAGCGTCACTGAATACGGATGTTGATAGGGAAATATTTCTGCTAGTAAACGCCCCCGATTCGATGTACTTAAGCGGGCAACTTGACGTATATCCTAGCCTGAAAGCTTTGTGCATATCTACAAGCGAACACGAGTATTTAAATTATACATATTCAAATAAGTGACCGCGAGACAGCAAATCAGCTGCTCTCGCTCAACAGTGGGATACGTATACGGTTTCACAAAAGGTATGCGAAAGAACTCCTGTGACAGTATTTTACTGTAGGTCACTGAACGAGGCAAGCGTTCCCGATGACGAAGCATGCGAAGGTCAATCCCGTACTCAGAAAGGGTCGTCGAACAAACGTACAAAACTATAGGCCCGTATCTCTGACGCGAATCTGTTCTAGAATTTCGGAACACATTTTATGCTCACTTGTTATGACGGCTGTGGAAACCAAAAATCTTCTCAGGAATGGTCATCAAGTATTCCGCAAACAACGATCACTGTGCTCGTGAACGATACCCAGAATGCAGTAGGTACCAGCGCCAGGGTAGATGCCGCGTCCCTGTATCTCCAGAAGGCGTTCGACACTGTCACCTAATCGTCTAATCAAGAAAATACAAGAGTGCCTTATATCAGACCATTCTGTGTGACTGATTTTAGGAGTTTCTAGGGGAAAAAAACAGCGTGACTTCCTTAACGGAGAAAGATTGTACAAAAGTAACTTCAGAAGTACCCCAATGGAACGTCATAGCCCGGTTTATATATATATATATATATATATATATATATATATATATATATATATATATATATATATATATATATATATATGAATTCATGAGAAGGACCCTAGTGAAGAGTGAGATGATATCGAAGCCTACTAATAAGTCGGACTCATTGAGAAGAAGTGAATTCAGTCTACTAATCAAGTCACCTGAGCCGCGTATATATATATATATTAAAAACAGTATTGCATCATCCCGGTTCCCAGAACTCCTGAAGACAGGCATTGACTGTGTATATTGTATCACAGACACAGTCCCTCTGACTGTTCAGAGATATCAACCCACCAAACGATGTAAACAACCATGCATGAGCAGCGCCTATTAGACGGAGAGGGTCCGACAGTTGATCAGTTTCAGTCATTCCACCAGGAAGGAGGTACACATCTCGTGTTGTCTGTAGTTCAACAAGACCGTCTAGGTCAATATCGCGGTTCGATAACGTCCGCATTGTTACTTTGTGCCAGGAAGGGCTCTCAACAAGGGAAGTGTCCAGGCTCAGAGTGAACCAAAACGGTGTTGTTCGGAGATGGAGGAGATACAGAGGAACATGGACCGTCGATGACATGCCTCGATCAGGCCGCCCAAAGGCTACTACTGAAGTGGATGATGCTTACCTATGGATTACGGCTCGGAGGAACCCTGACAGCAACGCTACCATGTTCAATAATGCTTTTCGTGGAGCCACAGGACGTCGTGTTACGACTCAAACTGTGCGCAATAGGCTGCATGATGCGCAACTTCACTCCCGACGTCCATGGCAAGGTCTATCTTTGTAACCACGCCACCATCCAGCGCGGTACAGATGGGCCCAACAACATGCCGAATGGACCGCTCAGGATTGACATCACGTTCTCTTCACCGTTGAGTGTCGCGTATACCTTCAACCACACAATCGTCGGAGACTTGTTTGGAGGCAACCTGGTCAGGCTGAACGCCTTAGACACACTGTCCAGCGAGTGCAGCAAGGTGGAGGTTCGCAGCTATTTTGGGGTGACATTATGTGCGGCCGACGTGCGCCGCTGTTGGACATGGACGGCGCCGTAACGGCTGTACGATTAATGAATGCCATCCTCCGAACGATAGTGCAACCATATAGGCATCGTACTGACGAGCCATTCGTCTTCCTGGACGACAATTTGGGCCCCCATCGTTCACATCTTGTGAATGACTTCCTTCAGGATAACGACATCGCTGGACCAGAGTGGCCACTATGTTCTCCGGACATGAAGCCTATGAAACATGCCTGGGATAGATTGAAAAGGGCTGTTTACGGACGACGTGACCCACCAACCACTCTGAGGGACCTACGCCAAATCGTCGTTGAGGAGTGGCACAATCTGAAACAACAGTGCCTTGATGAACTAGTGGACAGTATGCCATGATGAATACAGGCAGGCATCAATGTAAGAGGACGTGCTACTGGGTATTAGAAGTACCGATGTGTACAGCAGCCGGCCGCTGTGACCGAGCGGTTCTTGGCGCTACAGTCTGGAACCGCCCGACCGCTACGGTCGCAGGTTCGAATCCTGCCTCGGGCATGGATGTGTGTGATGTCCTTAAGTTAGTTAGGTTTAAGTAGTTCCAAGTTCTAGGGGACTGATGACCTTAGAAATTAAGTCCCATAGTGCTCAGAGCCATTTTTTTTGTACAGCAATCTGGACCATCACCTCTGAAGGTCTCACTGTATGGTGATACAACTCGCAAAAAATGGGTCAAATGGCTCTGAGCACTATGGGAATTAACTTCTGAGGTCATCAGTCCCCTAGAACTTAGAACTACTTAAACGTAACTAACCTAAGGACATCACACACATACATGCCCGAGGCAGGATTCGAACCTGCGACCGTAGCGGTCGCGCGGTTCCATACTGTAGCGCCTAGAACCGCTCGGCCACCTCGGCCGGCCATACAACATGCGATGTGTGGTTTTCATGAGCAATAAAAAAGGCCTAAATATTGTTTATGTTTATATCTATTCCAATTTTCTGTTCAGGTACCGGAACTCTCGGAACCGAGGTGATGCAAAACTTTTTTGATGTGTGTATATAGTGACGTGTATTTTTAACCGTGATTGCAATTACTGAAAGAAGATCCCAGAAACTGGCCAGAAATTTTCGCACACAAGGAAAATCAGCATTTATGAGACTCAAGTTTTAAGTAAACATACCATCAGTAGAAGGTTAACATTTCGAAATGTGTTGCTGAATCGCTAAGCAGAAGTGTCTTTACATACATTGATGTATTTCAGTTTGGTATTCTGTGGCCTTCAACAATGGACGCCTCTTCAACGTGTAATGATGCACGGGTTATGAAGACCATTTACGTAGCTATAACCCTTAAACGCCGCAAATCACTCTTCTTTAGGATGCCAAATACACATTTTACTACACGTGTGTGTACTTCAGAGAGCTCTCGGTCTTAAATTCTGACAGTCTTTCAGAAAAGATGGTAGTTATTTCATGCTGAGGCCACATTTATGATCCTCTCGTCGTGCGCTTGTTCTTTTTTCCGTCATTTCGTTTCCTCACTCTGCTGGAGAAGTGTGGGCTGCGGCCAGTGGTTAATGCCGCTCTGCAACCGAGAGCGCTTTTAAAAATATGAAATCAATTTTTTGAGAAAATTATGCAATAAAATACGTAGATAGCTATTTTTAAATTTTTAAAGATGCTGGTTGGATATTGAGGATATTTACAAAACTATTGGTGCCTTTTAAGATACAAAAATTAGTAGCAGCCTATATAATAACAAAACATCACTTCACTTGACTGTACTTACTTGTTGGCCCTGCACCGCAAAGGGATAGGAGCTGGTTAAGTATTGTTGAGAGGAGAGCTGTGGATTGGCGTGTGCAAAATTTGTAGTGTGATAGAGCAAGGGGTAGGAGGTGTTAGAATTTGGCTGAGGATGATTGGGATGGAGGCCAGGAAATGTTTATAGAGAAAAAAGAAAAGGGTAAAGTGGGAAAAAAGAACAGAATTCTGATATTAGAAGGGATTGGGATGATGTAACTCAGGTCTGATGCTAATATCCGTGTGTGCGGGTGGGCGGGGGAGTATTTTGACGTTTTGTTTGCAAATGATATGGATGGTGTGTTAAGTGTAGCTTCTATATATCTCGACAGCCTTCCAGGACTCATAAGCGGGTGGAAGCGTTAGAGTTGTTGGACGAATATGATATAGACAGAACGAGAAGTCGTAGTTGTGTATGGTCGTCTTACATTCTGTGGCCCCACACTCGCACCATTGTCAAACTCCATAACCTGTATGAGCAGAAATGTTACGAAACCATTTGCGAAAGTGTGATCATTCTGCCTTATTCCGTGACCACTCACGAACTGTTGCTTTGGTGTGGAATAAGCAAACAACTGCTTGAGTTTTCATTTGCACAGCACTTTAGCGAATGATGGTGGCAAAACAATGACTTTTATGGACACACGAGAGAGAAACTTTCCAAGTCATCAGATATGTACGCGTACTTGAAAGATGGCATCGGCCAAGTAGACGAATGGACCAAGTAGACAACTGACGACTTGATAAACAACTGGTCAGTAAAAGTGGATGTCCACACGCTGGAAATTACTAGACGAAGCATCGGTTTAGGACGTCTGAAGCCGCCGAATGCTGGATACATGGCTCAAGCTAATCATCATAGAAACACCGAGATTATCACTAAAGACGATACAGAAAAACCATACTTTAATCGTCTGACGAAACTAAAACTCTATGCAACTATACAACAGAAATACATCCATGGCCTCCTTTCTTAAAAGTTCCATGATCATTCGAAACGGATGGCATATTAAAGCGCGAAATACGAAATACCTTTCTCAACAACTGCATCAATCAGCGATCCAAGAGAGATTCATCCACGAGCTCTCTTCTCGAAAGTTACATGACCATACGAAGCAGATAGCAGATAAACAGCCGAAATATCACACACTTCTCAGAAATTGTATCACTGAGAGAATAGCGTATTACGGCTCCTTCATTACAATGTCGTACGAACATCTAAATTATAGACATTAAAATAAGTAACTGTGAGATAAAAAATCAACTGAACTTCCTCAACAGCAAAAAGGTGGCTGTACCTCATGGGATATCTACACGGTTCCTCAAAGGGTATGTAAAAATCTTCCTCCTTCTTTAGCAGCAGGACAAGGGACAAGGGAAACGTTTCCGGTGACTGGAAAAATGCGCAGGTCATTCCCGTATTCAAGAAGGGTTTCCGAACAAACGCACAAACCTGAAGGACTTCATCTCTCACGTTGGTCTGCTGTATAATTTTGGAACACTTTTTATGCTCGTCCATTATGACAGTCCTGGAGAAGTGCAGCGGACCTACCTCTCTATAAACAAGAGAAGGTATCGCATTGATCAGGCCCGGAGGATCACGCGATGCCGATGCTGACTGTCTGCTGAGTCATTCATTGCCACCACGGTGTCATTACAGTGAGGTATGGCGGGAAAATAGTTCATCACACGCTCTGCCGGCCTTTGTCAGCTTTCCAGACATTGGAAGCAGGCTGAATGGAACAAAAAAATTAAAATAATCAATGTAAAATACGTGTACTGTTAAGAAGTCGCAGTGAGTGCACGGCATAGTCTAAGGAGACACAAGCCGAAAAGTGCCTCGTAGCATGATACACACTAAGATGGAGCGAACTGGCTTGCTGCGGCCAGTCGAATCCAGAGTGGTGAGGCCCAAGGCTGTGAAGCTACGCACAGAACATCAGGTCCTGTTTTACACTACGTAACAATAGGCATCATCACGTAGGAGCGACAAACAAAAGTACCACTTGCGCACTGACTGAAAAGAGATTTTTCTCCCGTTTTGTGCCACAAATATTGACTGAAGAGGTGGAGGAAACGCATATGAAAACTACAAGAAATTCTGTTGACACTACGCGGGAGCGACGTGGTGTCGAGGTAGCAACTTCGAATTATGAGACGAGCAACTTCAGATTATGAGACGATGTTAAGACAAATTTCTGTTCGAGTAACTTTGACCTGTCTGCTGGCTAAGTCTAGCGAACTCGTGTAACTTTCAGTAACCGGACGTCGGACGTAGCTGTCGTAACAAACTTTGCTTCACAGCAAATAAAGCAGTTAGAACCGTTATACTCGCAGTAAGAAGACCAACTCTTCAGTCAATCCAAGTCTATTAACCAGAATCTGGTGTTAATCTTCGCTAATGTGAAACATCTCTCTTCTACGGAACAAGTGCTCATAGCTGTTTAGGAATGCATTTAAAATCCCATGTTAATTGGACATTTCTTTCTAATTATGGACCATATTAACTCCATCCAAAATATGGAAAGCAAGGAGCTTGCTGTATAGCAGATTTATTTCGCAGTGTCGAAGTGCTTACATCTCTTAAGGGATTCATTTTAGAGCCCCTGTTTACCAGATTTTTTTTATTAGTTTTTGGCCAATTCTACCAAATACGAAAATTTGTAGCTACAATTCTGACTCACCATGTACAGGTAGATAAAGTTCAAATTGGACAATTGTTTGACCCAGGACAGTTATATTGTATCGTCCACATGCTTATAGAGCCAATGTTTGATATTTCCTGTTGTAAGAATGAAGACGTTATCTTAAAGGAAAAATCGCTGTTGGGAATTGTATGTGCCCCTTTCAACGAGTATTGAATGGTATTAAATGATTTAATACGCCCTTTGCTTTCGTTGTGATCTTATGAACCACTGAAAACCATACAAGTACATCTGTCAATTCACAACAGAGCCTTGGTACTATATGCATCACTCACGGTTTTCCACGTGTAAAGAAGTTCTGATGTAGAGAACAGCATGAAAGAAGATTGATATGATCATGTAACACATTTACATTAGTTGACGGTACAGTTCTTGAAACAATGAAGTCTCTTCTTTGAGTTCATGTGGCAAAGGCATCTCTACTAAGAACTGTTTGTTCGCGTGGTTTGTTGCGCTGCTTTTCATACTGTAGTCTTTGAACGCAAGCGAAGATTAGTAAAACTTAGCTGGAAATGGTAGTATTGTTTGGGGTGACAGTCGTCTTCAATACCCTCTTGCCTTTGTACATTTGTCTACGTCTTTTTGTTTTTAGCATAAGCGTTTTCCCCCTTGCACTCTATATTCCGTCAAACATAAGACACGGAGAATTTCTACAGACTTAGTCTGTGTTTCGCCGTCTATGAAGGTAACGTTTCTTCATTTGTACTACGTCATGTCATCATTGCTTCTTAGTTGCCTCTAACTTGTGAATTGCTGCAGCTGACTCCATTCTCTTTTTAGGGATTTACAAAGGCTGTTGTTTCATTAAACGTCATTTCTTCATGTCGCGTACTTTATTGGTTAGATGTTGGGCTTCGGGACCTTTATTTCATAGCCTATCTTACTTGCTTAAAGAAGATTTGACGTACGAGAAAGTTTGATAACATTTTCTGAAAGCGTAAACTGAAGAGAAGTTTCCTTTCCAGTCAACAATTACGTTTTTCCTTTTACTGATAGTTTTTAATTATAAATCTAAACGTTTTATAAAATTCTATCAAAATTACTTGCGAAGTTTTTATTTTTACTGGTGCTGTACTGTCTGGGGGCAACAGAGTTTTCTTATGAGAATCATTAAGGGCTGACCTGTCTTTCGCTGGTAAGGTTTAACAACATGTAGAGCACTGAAAGCGCCATTGAGAATCGATGACGCACGAAGCAACAAGAAGCGGACTGCTGATCGAAAATTATGTTCGAGACGGGACATTTTACTTAGCCCACTGAACAAATTAAGTTGGCTCTGAGCACTATGAGACTCAACTGCTAAGGTCATTAGTCCCCTAGAACTTAGAACTAGTTAAACCTAACTAACCTAAGGACATCACAAACATCCATGCCCGAGGCAGGATTCGAACCTGCGACCGTAGCGGTCTTGCGGTTCCAGACTGCAGCGCCTTTAACCGCACGGCCTGAACAAATAAGTACTTTGGAGCAAATTATTACCAAAAACCGGGAAATATACGTTGTCGGAATAGGGAACCTGACAAAATCTGCATACTGTAGAGAAAACATAAGAAACTGACATAAAACAACAGATACTGTACACTGACTGTACATTATCATTTTCTATATTTTCGGAAATAAAATATCCATTGATGGCAAATCTTTCTCGGAGCCTATTAGGGTGCAAGACAAGCAGGGTGTTCGGTAAACCTGGCATAATGGGGACGGGGTAATGTTCTGCCTGGATTCGCTCAGTACTGGTTAGGTTAGGTTAGGTTAGTGTTGTTTAACGTCCCGTCGACAACGAGGTGATTAGAGACGGAGCGCAAGCTCGGGTTAGGGAAGGATGGGGAAGGAAATCGGCCGTGCCCTTTCAAAGGAACCATCCCGGCATTTGCCTGAAACGATTTAGGGAAATCACGGAAAACCTAAATCAGGATGGCTGGAGACGGGATTGAACCGTCGTCCTCCCGAATGCGAGTCCAGTGTGCTAACCACTGCGCCAGCTCGCTCGGTGCTCAGTACTGGTGCTGGAGGAATTCGATCCTCTACGGATTTCACTTACGAGGCTCTAGTGCACAAGTATTGGCGCTCCATGTAACGTCGGTGTTCGTTGCCCTTGATACGAGCAAACGTAATGTAATAGCCCGTCAACGTGATTTAAGAAGTCTGTAGTAAAACAGAAGCTAGTCGATAATAGTGACACGCAGACAATGCCACTGAGTAGTCAAATCGCGGATTTTCATGAGTGTGGACTAGTAATCAAATAATGGGAGGTACTCGTATCCATGAAAGGTTATAGCAAGGTTGTCTATCGGAATAACTGAATGTAACCGTGCGGAATATTACCCAAACTGTCTGAAATAATTTTTAGTCCAATAAGCACGAAGAGCCATTGTTCATCAACAAGTGCAAAGACAATGAGAAGATCACTCTGCTGATGTGTACTGAAAAGAGTACGCCTTAATCAAAGCCTCTCGGGTTTCCAGCTGGGTACTGAGATGCCACAACGTATCGACGACCATCATACTTTTCATCTTCTGACAGGGTGTCGAGACCATTCGCTAGAAGATGAGGATGAAACTCATCGGAACGCCGTGATACCTCAACACTACCACCCGGTTGAAAACCACACAGTGTTTCATCAGCAGTATTCCCACTAACACATTTCGCTCGCCAACGGTTCGCGATTCAGTGAGGGCTCTCATCTCTGACGCGTTGAAAATAACAGCGGATGTAGATTGGTGGTTAGTGTTTAACGTCCCGTCGACAACGAGGTCATTAGAGACGGAGCGCAATCTCGGGTTAGGGAAGGATTGGAAAGGAAATCGGCCGTGCCCTTTCACAGGTGAACAGTCTAACATATTTACCTAAAGCAATACTGTATGCTTGTATCACAGTAATCGAGCAGACAGAGGGAAGCATGTCGCCGAACGTGGTTGTTTTATAGCTGAAAGATGTAGGAAGCTGACCGTACATAGGACCCTTCATAATACGGTCTTTTTCGTGGACGACGCTCGTTTATAGGTTGTGGACAACATGCAAAAAAGGGAATATGTGACTTATTGGATCTGAATCCTGTTCAGTATATGTGGCGCTGGCTGCAAAAATATTGCAACAGGCTGAAACTGTTTCCAGAGTTGCATAATGTTCTTGAAAAATGGCACGTGAATTTACCGCAATGGGAACTTTGTCATAGTGGGGCTAGGAGGGGAGGTGATCAAAGTGTATAAAGGAAAAGAGACGTACGATCAACAACTCAGTATGTCAGTAGCACCTGATGATGAGACATGTCGGTGGAATATTCTGCCACATATACATTAATAGGTGAGTGAACATCCACTAAGGCGTCCGAAAACATCAGAGGAGCAAAAAGAAAGTGAGTTTACTACATACGAGGGGTAGACATAAAATTTTAACTATTACCTCGAAGAATGAAGTTCGATAATAAACTTCTTGTTTGGCATCAGGTCCATGTCTGCAGCCGCGGTGCACATTGAAATACACGAGTAACGGTATCGTAACTCGGCGCCAGAGGATTCTAAAGACAATGGCGGAGAACACTCTGTTGACAAGACTTCATGTATACGTGTCGTCATTTCACGTTAGACGCTGTATCGAAGACACAAAGAGCTGCCTGTCGACTTCTGTGATTGTTCGGTTCACAGCACGTGAAACGAAAACGACGTTCAAAACAATAACAGAAAGTGAGACTGTTGGTGACTTACAAGCAAAAAATAAGATGAAGCAAGGCAACATTGAGTCCATTCAACGTATATATTCGGTATTCTTACTAAGGTGTGTCAAGAACGTGAGTTTATTTTTGAAACTCTGGAAACCACATTCAGGACTTGGTCTGTAATGAAAAAGCATGAACAGCCATTCCAGCACATGAATTAAAGCAGAAGCTCGTTTAAGTTACCTTTTTTGAATAAATGCTCTTTCAAAACTCCAATGGAGTGAGGATCTTCCGAAAACACGACAGTATTGGTACAATATTTTTGTAGTAAAATGACAAAAAACGTCAAACTTATAGTTGTCGATGTACTTTAATTGCAGACATTCTTATATAGCAAAGAGGTGTGCTAACAGAATTACTTAGTACATTTTCTTCTATACTTTGTATATGGTTGAGACTAAGTTATCTTTTAATTATGCTGCGAATCCGTCAGTTTTTTCTGTACTTTTGGCTTTTCATTCTAAGTGATAGATTGTTTTACCAGAAAATCAACATGTTTTGAATGTATACTCGTATTTACGTGCTTCATACTTAATTTTAAAATTATTGACAATCACGACTCTCTGATTTTATATTGGAGATAACGTATCACGAAAGTTTTAACTGCCGATATGATATTATGTGGCATTTAACTACAACAAATCGTAGTGTTCTTACACTTCTTGTATGTGCCGTTGCCTGGAAACGGCATACTTTCATAAAACGCAAGTTATGATACGAAAGCTATCAACTATGAAACACAACATGAAGACTGGCAACCACCCCACATCGAACACTAACGGAAGTCGATAGCAGTTCTAGCTGCCTTCGATACTGCGTGCGATATCAAAATGGCGTCAAGGATGCGAGAAGTCTTGTGAACTGAGTGTTACACTTCATAAAGTGTATTATTGTGCGGTAATTCTTTTTCAGTTTATGAAGGGAAACAACGAAGCAACAATTCATGCTGAATTGGTGGAAACGTATTGCGACACTGCACTATCACGGGTCGCACAGTCGATCTAAGTGTTGTCAAACGAGTCTTAATCTCGAAGTATGAAATGGCATACGTAATTTTTGCCCGTGGGGAACCAGAAATTGGTAGAGAAGTAGGACCCTGATGCACGAAGACCAGGGTGTTAAAAGAGAAGCATAAATGCAGTCATGGATCCATTTGCACGACATTCTGTACGTGACAAAGACCGCCGCCAGCTGTATTCTGCGACGGCTCACGTGATTGACAAAAGTGTGCCAAATCGAGGAGGCAGTGGAAATGCTGCAGCTGTGTCACGCGAATGCAGCTGACGTATTTAGGCACCTTGTAACGGTGGACAAGTGCAAGGCATATCGCTATGACCACGACACAAAGGAGCAAGGCAAGCAGTGGAAACACGTAGATTCGCTGTATCCGAAAATGGCGAAAACCCAGTCATAATCGGGAAGATGATGCTGAGTGCTTTTAGGGACTACATTATGAATAGGAAGTGCAGGAAAACCCAGGCAAAATGGCTGCAGGAAAACTGTGAAGAAATCGAAAGTATAATGATTATTGGGAGGACGGATTTAGCGTATAGGAAAGTCCAACCAACCATTTGTGAAATTAAAAACAAGGGCGGTAACATTATGAGTTCAAAGAGAATTCCACAGCTAAATGCAGAGGAGAGAAAGGATAGGTGAAAAAAGTGCATTGAAGGTGAAAAGGGGGGGGGGGGGGAGAGACATATCTGATGACGTCATAGAAAAAGAAACAGCAGTCGACATGGAAGAAATAAGGGATTCAGTATTAGATTCAGATTTTAAACGAGCTTTGGAAGACTTAAGATCAAATAAGGCAGAAAGGATGGATCCGGTAACATTCCATCGGAATTTCTAAAATCATTGGGGAAAGTGATAACAAAACGACTGTTCAACTTGGTGTGTAGAATGTATCAGACTGCCGATACACAATGAATGGTGAAATAGGGACACGTTCGTAGGATTTGTCAATCTGGAAAAACCGTTCGACAGCGTCAAATGGCGCAAATTGTTCGAAATTCTGAGAGAAATAGGGGTAAGCTATAGCGAAAAACATGTAATATACAATATGTACCAGAAGAGAGAGGGAACAATAAGACTGGAAGACCAAGAAAGAAGTGCTCGGACCAAAGAGTGTGTAAGATAGGGGTGTTCGCCAGTACTGTTCAGTCTATGCAGCGAAGAAGTAACGACGGAAATAAAAGGAAGGTTCAAGAGTGGGATTAAAATTTAAGGTGAAAGGATATCAATGATAAGATTCGCTGATGACATCGCTGTCCTCAGTGAAAGTGAAGACGAATTACGGGATATGTTGAATGGAATGATAAGTCTAATTACTCCAGAATACAGACTGAGAATATATCGAAGAAAGCAAAAGTAATGAGAAGTAGCAGAAATGAGGACATCGAGAAACTTGACATGAGTACTGATGATCACAAAATAGACAGTTTTAAGGAATTCTGCTATCTAGGCAGCAAAATAACCCATAATCGACGGAGCAAGGAGGACTGGCACAAAGGGAATTCCTGGCTAACAGAAATAAACTATTATCAAACACAATCCTCTGTTTGAGGAAGAAATTTCTGAAAATGTACGTTTGAAGAACAGCATTGTATGGCAGTGAGACATGGACTGAGGGAAAACCGGAAAATAAGAGAATCGGAGCATTTGAGATGTGGCGATAATGAAGAATGTTGATAATTAGGGGTACTGATAAGGTAAGGAATGAGGAGGTTCTCCGTAGCATAGACAAGGAATGGGACATACTGTAAGCCGGCCGGAGTGGCCGTGCGATTCTAGGAGCTACAGTCTGGAGCCGAGCGACCGCTACGGTCGCAGGTTCGAATCCTGCCTCGGGCATGGATGTGTGTGATGTCCTTAGGTTAGTTAGGTCTAATTAGTTCTAAGTTCTAAGTGAATGATGACCTTACAAGTTAAGTCGCATAGTGCTCTGAGCCATTTGAACCATTTTTGGACATACTGTAAACACTGACAAGGAGAAGGGACAGAAGGATGGGATATCTGTTAACGCGTCAGGGGACAACTTCCGTGGCTCTAGAGGAAGCTGTAGAGGTTAAAAACTGTAGAGGAAGACAGAGATTGGAATGTTGTTGTTGTTGTTGTTGTGGTCTTCAGTTCTGAGACTGCTTTGATGCAGCTCTCCATGCTACTCTATCCTGTGCAAGCTTCTTCATCTCCCAGTACCTACTGCAACCTACATCCTTCTGAATCTGCTTAGTGTATTCATCTCTTGGTCTCCCCCTACGATTTTTACCCTCCACGCTGCCCTCCAATACTAAATTGGTGATCCCTCGATGCCTCAGAACATGTCCTACCAACCGATCCCTTCTTCTGGTCAAGTTGTGCCACAAACTCCTCTTCTCCCCAATCCTATTCAGTACCTCCTCATTAGTTATGAGATCTACCCATCTAATCTTCAGCATTCTTCTGTAGCTCCACATTTCGAAAGCTTCTATTCTCTTCTTGTCCAAACTATTTACCGTCCATGTTTCACTTCCACACATGGCTACACTCCATACAAATACTTTCAGAAATGACTTCCTGACACTTAAATCTATACTCGATGTTAACAAATTTCTCTTCTTCAGAAACGCTTTCCTTGCCATTGCCAGTCTACACTTTATATCCTCTCTACTTCGACCATCATCAGTTATTTTGCTCCCCAAATAGCAAAACTCCTTTACTACTTTAAGTGTCTCATTTCCTAATCTAATACCCTCAACATCACCCGACTTAATTCGACTACATTCCATTATCCTTGTTTTGCTTTTGTTGATGTTCATCTTATATCCTCCCTTCAAGACACCATCCATTCCGTTCAACTGCTCTTCCAAGTCCAGCAAATAATTGAGGACGTAGGGTGTAATTACAACTCTGCGATGAAAAGGTTGACACAGGAGAGAAATTCGTGGCGGGCCGCATCAGAGTCAGAAGACTGATAACGGATTAGGACCTATTAGCAAATCGTCACAGGAGCATACTTCTGAAACCTCCGGATGAGGTTACCTCAGGCTGTCAAGACGTAGTGTCAAGAGAAGCTGTCCAAGCAGTGCTTTCGCCCCACGATAACAGCTCAGCTCATTCTGCGCATGACGCAACCACACATGCTACTTCTTCAGGCTGTAAAATTTTGTCTCACATCCGTACGCTACTGACGTGACACCCAGTAACTTCTTCCTCTTTCTTCGATGAAGAAACCGTTGACTGGCAGTGATTCTCACAATGATGACGTCGTGATTTCCGATCTGGAAAGTTTTCTGAACAGCCAAAATGCAGCCTTCTAGAACTTAGACCTTCATCAAATCATCCGGCGTTGAAAATGATGTCACACTGAAAGGTGACTATATGAAGAGAGACTAACTCCGTTGTCGGGTAGTATCGGCGCAGCTTGATTTTTTCGTAGTAATAACTAAAACTTTATCGCCCCACTTGCCTCCGCCAGCCGTCGTTTGTCTGTGAAAAAAATGTTTTGCGTTGTGAAAATGCTAACGGTAAATTTAAAATTCACTCCTGCCACCGTGAATAATTTCATCTCTCAGTGGATTAATTTTCGTAGAATCTTCCAGTGAGTAAGGAAGTGATAACTATAATGCAGAGCCGTACCGAGGTGCTCTACCACTCCTGCCAGAGCTGACAAAGCTGGGTCGATCATTGGCTTAGGAAATTTTGCAGTTTGTAAAGCAGGTTTAATAAAAAATGAGCACTTTCCAAAAAAGTTACTTAAATGAGCTATGGAGATGAAAATTACTGCATACATTAAATTAAATGTATCATTATAGTAACTAAATTACAAATTGTACAAACTTTGTACAAAACTGAAAGTAAAACAACGGCTACTGAATGTTCGTTGATTCGGGGGGAGGGCACCGTCGGAGTAGGGAAGGATGGAGAGGGAAGTCGGCCGTGTCTTTTCAAAGGAACCATCCCGGCATTTGCCTGAGGTGATTTAGGGAAATCACGGAAAACCTAAATCAGAAAGGTCGGACGCGGGTTTCAAAAATAATGGCTCTGAGCACTATGGTACTTAACATCTGAGGTCATCAGTCCCCTAGAACTTAGAACTACTTAAACCTAACTAACCTAAGGACATCACACACATCCATGCCCGAGGCAGGATTCGAACCTGCGAACGTAGCGGTCGCGCGGTTCCAGAGTGAAGCGCCTAGAACTGCTCGGTCACACTGGCCGACTGGACGCGGGTTTGAACCGTTGTCCTCCCGAATGCGAGTCCAGTATGCTAACCACTGCGCCACCTCGCTCGGTATGGCGGCCACTTAGACTTGTTTTAGAGTTGTGGATAGTAAAAAACAGATTTTATTTGCTCCTCAAAAATTATTAATCGTACGTATTAGTATTTCGAAATAAAAGGAAAAAGGGCTGTAATGAAGTGTTCTCAAAACATTTCTTTCCAAGAAGTGAATTTTTATTACAATTTTACTTTCCATTGCTTTGCTTTGAGTGAAGGAAACTTATTGATTATCCCATTGAAGCTGAATTTGGCAGTTATGTCGTACTCTGTCGAGAAGATAGCTCAATTTGACAGGTTGCTTCATCTACACTCGTCCTTAACTAGTATCTTTTTGTCATCTTCAGTTTTGTCAAACTGCTTGATAAAAAGCTGCAGTCACTGCAATTGTCATAAATATGCTGAAAGCTTTCTCGATGTACGGCTAATCGTCTCGTAACCAGGATTAAAAAAAAAAAAATCAAAATTTCCAAATGAGAAGTTGTGTCAGTGCTCTCCAGCTGCTCTTCCTATCGTTAATTAGTTCAGCTGTATCGATATTTATGTTATATTTGGTACTAAAATCTGTTTCCTACTTATGAAAGTATGATACAGGGCTCTCATTTTATGGCGTTCCTGACAGGAAATTAAAGTGGGAGGAAATTGTGTGTTATATACCAGATCTGTTTCCCAATTCACTTATTATTCTGTAAAACGTGGGCTTACCTTGCCACGGCCTCGTTCCAGTCCTAGTACAATGAAATACGTAATATCAAATGGAAGCTAAGAACGTCTGTAAAATAGCATACTCATCCACGTATGACGTGTACATAGATACTGGTTTACATAAAGGAGATAGAGAGCTGCTATTCAGAGAGCTATCTGATCATTGCACTGTACAAATGACGCAAGATTGTGACAGATCTTTGATCTATCGCTGTAGATACCTCCTACTGTGTCGCTTTCATAGCTAAAGGCACTAGTCGTCCACTTAGCAAGGCATGCAAACCTTCCAAATTACGGGCTGTATAATTATTTTTCGATTCTTCAACAGCTGCTGTCACATCAGTTGCACTCTAGTGCCATTCGACACCAAACTGATTCTTTCGTTTAGATCCAACGCATACTTGTTCAAAGATTTTTACTTGTTGGAATCCTGTTCGCCTTTTGTAGCCATTCATTAGTGGCAGGAATTACATGCGGCAGAACATGTAAGAAAGCTTAGGAATACAAATGTCCCACGGTTGGCTTGCATCAAAAATAAATTAAGGCTTCTGCACATTCTTCGATAACAAAGAGGGATTTGCGTGCCTTTTCCGCAACCAAATTTATTTACTTGCTTCACTTGCAAGAATTCGCCATTACGATTCTCGCTTACGTGGAACTACTTAACAGTCGTTAAATATTTGGGGCTGTGGTGTTGCTTATCGCCAGCACTACGCCGAAATGCTCTCAAGCAATAAAATGGCGGTTGCGGTGCCCAGACTCGCAAGTGCATTCCGTGTTCGAAGCATCTGTTAACTTCGTGCAGCAGAGAAAAAACGTCAGTCGACTGTGGTGTTCAGGAGTGTCACGCATTCCATCTTCGGTGACTCGTATTGTCGAAGATAAGTCGTGTACCTCGATTACTTCTAAATCTAGGGAGGAAGCAAATTTACTTAACCGTCCTGACCACACCATCGAATTTAATAGAAATTTTGGTAGAACGCAGCCAGAGCTGCGTCGCAAATGAAACGAAACTAAGTGTTTCCTGACAAACAGAAAGCTTGTAGCATATGTTGACATATATGTATGGGATGTTCAAAAAGTCTCTTCGCAGTTCCGTACGACTGTTAGCCGCGAGTACCGTATGATTGTTCGCCTGCGTGGGTTACTTCCTTTCAAGTGGACTCTCCCAACATTCCACTGTTTCGTTTATCTCAGAAAGCGTCAGTAGTATCGTTGGTGTGTGTCGCTACTTGTTGACGTGAACGCTTAAGTTTAGTTCCTTTGCTAACCATTCAAGATCGTGTGTTTTTAGTCGAACAAATGTTCAAAGCTCGCGGTAAATACACAGTTTCAGTTCATCAAACATTTAATTCAGTTTTCCTGGGTACAACACTCCCACATCGCGATACTGTGCGAGATTTGATTAACAAATTTCGAAGTACGGGTTCAGTGGCAGATGCACCGAGAAGTGGTCGTCCTAGCGTTTTGTCTGAGGATAAACTACTCGATATTTCCGATAAAATGTCCATGAGTCCGAACAAGTCAGTAAGAAAACTCGTCCAGGAAATCGATGTTAGTGTCGGAATGGCCCACACAGCTGTAAGGAAAAAAATAGAACTTTTCCCGTAAAAAGTGGCAGTCGTGCAAGAACTGAAAAATAATGATCATGGAATTATTGTCAATGATTCAAAAATTTCGTTCAACAAAATGGCAGGGCTATTCTTTATGAAACGTTTTTCACTGTTGAGGCTTGGTTTCATTTATCCGGGTACATGGTCTCTCAAAATTCTCGAGGTGGAGTACTGCAGATCCGTTGTGTATTCATGAGTAACCACTTCATTCTGTGAAAATAGGAATTAGGATTGCAATTTCTAGATGTCGGATTGTGGGTCCCATATTTTTCTACGAAACAATAATCGCACAACGACACTGCAGTGATATTCTGTACCTATTCATAGGAGAACTTGTGTTAAGTGAAATACTTAACGTTTATTTTCAGCAAGATGGTGCAACCGCGTATACAGCTCGCTTTTCAATGTCACAGCTTGGTAATGTTTTTGATGATCACATAATTTCACAGGGACTTTGGATTGCAATTTCTATACGTCGGATTGTGGGTCCCATATCTTTCAACGAAACAATAATCGCACAACGATACTGCTGTGACTTTCATTTCGGTATATTCACTGCGGCGTACGGCACGCGCGGCTAACAATCATACGGCTCTGCGGAGAGACTTTTTGAACACCCTTTGTATGTATATATAAGAAAGTGTGTCAATAATTTAAATACCAAGACATTGTAATTTAAATACCAAGGTAATGACTCTTTGCAGATGCAATAAAGAAGTAAGAGTAAATAAAGGTATGTAAAAAAGTTTCTGAAGTTGGCCCACGGGGAGACGTAAGTGCCATGACATAAATGTTAGCATAACCAAAGTAATTCGTTTAGTACACACAATGAGCTGTTATAATACGTTTATTTTTCATTGCTTTGTTTGTTTGTTCGTTTTCTTTGCTTGGTTTGCTGCCTTGCTGTTCGAACTGTTATACAGATCAATGTTAAGATTGTTGGTAATAGCGGGTGATAATATTTACTAAGCTGCTAAAACTATGGCAATGGCGAGCATAATCTTACAGCTATTTGTTGTATATGGATGATGGGCTAACCTATGGACAAGAATTATCTCAATCGTGTGTAACTTGTGTTCAATGAATTTATGTTCGTTTTATATACTTTCAGTAACAAATAGAATGAATCTTCCTAGTGATCTATTGCAACTGACTTTGATACATAACGGACAAAAGCCGTAATTGAAGGACACTCACTGATTTATTATTAATATTAATGTTGAATGGACTTAACTACTCTTTCAAAGTAATTACGAGTGGTAAATTGATTTTTTATCGTTGATCTGAAGGCCTAAGGTTCAAAATGAGACTGCGTAATAATCAGGGATAATTTTCAGGCTGTTAATGAATCAGTCAGTTCAGCTATTGTGCTGGTCTTAAAGAAACTCTATGGTCTGATTCTATGGAGATCAACATTTTCTACGTGTAGTAGTTAACAAAATCTTGTTATATCTAGGTTCAAGATAATTGTATGAGTTGCTGTTTTCCCATTACATCATCGTTATATTTACCAGATATAGTAATACCGAAAGTTAAACAGTTATGCCTCTCCCCGTCGTAGTACTGGTTTATAAGCAAATAGAAAATCCAAGTGCGGGCTACATCGTCTTAATATTCGTATGATTTATGGGGACGTCATAAGCTGAACAACTTCAAATCCAGTGTCAGAATTTATATGAGACTAGTGTTCAATTAATTCAAACGCAAAATTGGTGCTCAGTCGCTGGCCACAGTCAACTGTTAAACATCTGCGAGCACGCTTCGTCTAGTGGAGCGACGAATTAAGACTAATTCTACGGAAGAGATGCCAGACTAAGACTCAGTGGAAGAATACTTTAGAAAAGTAATTCTCTCACCAAAATGGTAGCTTCTCAAACTCTTCTTCGAGTAATCTCTGTGTATAAAAGGCGATGTCCCAACTGACTGATTGACTGCCTGACTGGCCAATCATCGCCCAGCCCAAACCACTCAGGACAAATACTTGAAATTTGCACAGGGTCTACACCACATACTGAAGGCGTCGTTTAAGGAGGAGTTTTCGAAATTATACCCTAAGGGAGTGAAATAGGGGTTGCAAGGCTTTTTGAAAATATGTCGCTATTAAGGCAATTTTGAAGCTGGACCTAGGAAAATTGGTTTCTCGATCAAAAATAAAGAAATACGTTATTCAGCCTTTTTGAAAATTTAACCCTGTGGGGTGAATAGCGGGTGAAAACTTTTTTTGAAAATAAATCATTATTATAGAACTGCTTAAGTATTTTTTAAGTTACATATTTGGCTACTCAGTTAGAAATGAAAAAAATACGGGTTTCACTGTTATTGAAAATTTAGCCCTTAAGGAAGTGAAACAGGACCAGGCTGATTCACTAACTCATCATTGTCCAGCCCAAACCTCTAAAGACAGAAACTTGAAATTTGGGGAGGATGTTTGTCTTATACTGTACGCGTTGATTAAGAAGGGACTGTTCGAAATACCACTTCTATGGGGTGAAATAGGGTATGAAAAACTTTTTGAAAATATTTCGCCATTAAGACAATTTTGAAGGTTTTCATTTTTGTTTGATCGTGTCTCAGCTACATCTGCAATTAATTAATAGGCTATATATACTAGGTTACAAATACAACTAAATAATATATTTTTAAATTCATATATACATGCATGATCTTCACATAACGTAAGTTGTCGTTATTGTCTATAGCAAGGCTCATATCTCTCTTCAGTGTTTGGCACACTCCACTGCAGCGTCGTTGGCCAACCACAGGTCTTGAAAAGTGCATGGGTCCAGCAAGGATGGACAGGTCAACAGGTGTGTCATCGTTTGTTTTCCTCCACATTGGCAGGGCTCTTCCTTGGTTATCCTTTGATCTTCCCATTTAACACCTAAGTCTATTTAGGCTCTTCCAGAAATTTTCTGGAAAATTGCGGTAAGGTCTTATGGGACCAAACTACTGAGGTCATCGATCCCTCAGCCTACACACTACTTAATCTAACTTAAACCAACTTACGCTATGGACAATACACACACCCATGCCCGTGGGAGGACTCGAACCTCAGACGGGGGAGCCGCACGGACCGTGACAAGGCGCCTCAGACGAGCGCGGCAAAACGCTATCCACTGCACCAACTGCACAGCGCTCTTCCAGACTCTCCACTCCGATTGTGATCCAGCAAGTAGTTTCTCTTTGATGTCCTAACTTCTCAGGCTACCTTTATCCAATTTCCGTTTCCGCATTCATTCTCTGGCTGTAGATTGACTTTCGTTTAGTGGACGTTCAACTTTTATGAAATCTTGCCTAGATTTAAGTCTTGCCACCGCTGGCTGATGTGCGTACAGGGGATGTCTCCCATCTTCGTACCGTCTGCTTCGTTCGGCCATCGCCAACATTTGCCGTTTGTTCTGTGGGGTTGGGGCTGTTCCGCAACACATATAAAGGAGATAACGGTTTGTAGGCTTCAGGTACCCCGTAATAAATCGACATGAGTCATTCAGTGCTGCATCTAGCTTCTGGTCATGTGTCAATCTTCTCCATACAGGACATGCATATTCAGCTGGAGCAAAGTACAATGCCAGGGATGATGTATGTAGAATTTCAAGATTTGCTCCCCAGTGTGAGATGGTAAGTTTGCGGATTATACCGTTCCGTGTGTTGACTTTCGCTCTGGGTTTTTTTTCTGTATGTTTCCTGTAAAATAATGTTCGATCTAACGTGAGGTAGAACTAGGAAAATTGCTATTTGGTTTCTCTATCAGAAATAAAGAAATACGTGTTTCAGCATTTTTATGTTCAACCACAAAGAGGGTAAAATGGGGGGTGAAAGTTTTCTAAAAATAAAGCATTATTAAAGAACTACGAAAGCATTTTTAAAACTAAGTTTATGATAACTGGTATCTGACTTTTTGGTTGGAAATAAAAGAATACGTGTTCCCCTGCTTTTGGAAATAGTGAATGAATATTTCTGAGAAAATATTTAGTTACATGAAAAAAGTTTTAAAGCTAAATCTATAAAAATTAATTTTTCACTTCTCGGTTGTATATATACACTCCTGGAAATTGAAATAAGAACACCGTGAATTCATTGTCCCAGGAAGGGGAAACTTTATTGACACACTCCTGGGGTCAGATACATCACATGATCACACTGACGGAACCACAGGCACATAGACACAGGCAACAGAGCATGCACAATGTCGGCACTAGTACAGTGTATATCCACCTTTCGCAGCAATGCAGGCTGCTATTCTCCCATGGAGACGATCGTAGAGATGCTGGATGTAGTCCTGTGGAACGGCTTGCCATGCCATTTCCACCTGGCGCCTCAGTTGGACCAGCGTTCGTGCTGGACGTGCAGACCGCGTGAGACGACGCTTCATCCAGTCCCAAACATGCTCAATGGGGGACAGATCCGGAGATCTTGCTGGCCAGGGTAGTTGACTTACACCTTCTAGAGCACGTTGGGTGGCACGGGATACATGCGGACGTGCATTGTCCTGTTGGAACACCAAGTTCCCTTGCCGGTCTAGGAATGGTAGAACGATGGGTTCGATGACGGTTTGGATGTACCGTGCATTATTCAGTGTCCCCTCGACGATCACCAGTGGTGTACGGCCAGTGTAGGAGATCGCTCCCCACACCATGATGCCGGGTGTTGGCCCTGTGTGCCTCGGTCGTATGCAGTCCTGATTGTGGCGCTCACCTGCACGGCGCCAAACACGCATACGACCATCATTGGCACCAAGGCAGAAGCGACTCTCATCGCTGAAGACGACACGTCTCCATTCGTCCCTCCATTCACGCCTGTCGCGACACCACTGGAGGTGGGCTGCACGATGT
The DNA here is from genome assembly GCF_023898315.1 of Schistocerca nitens. Lineage (NCBI taxonomy): Eukaryota > Metazoa > Arthropoda > Insecta > Orthoptera > Acrididae > Schistocerca > Schistocerca nitens. Next base: position 229,222,021 of record NC_064622.1, read on the forward strand.
TGGGGCGTGAGCGGAAGACGGCCTAACGGTGTGCGGGACCGTAGCCCAGCTTCATGGAGACGGTTGCGAATGGTCCTCGCCGATACCCCAGGAGCAACAGTGTCTCTAATTTGCTGGGAAGTGGCGGTGCGGTCCCCTACGGCACTGCGTAGGATCCTACGGTCTTGGCGTGCATCCGTGCGTCGCTGCGGTCCGGTCCCAGGTCGACGGGCACGTGCACCTTCCGCCGACCACTGGCGACAACATCGATGTACTGTGGAGACCTCACGCCCCACGTGTTGAGCAATTCGGCGGTACGTCCATCCGGCCTCCCGCATGCCCACTATACGCCCTCGCTCAAAGTCCGTCAACTGCACATACGGTTCACGTCCACGCTGTCGCGGCATGCTACCAGTGTTAAAGACTGCGATGGAGCTCCGTATGCCACGGCAAACTGGCTGACACTGACGGCGGCGGTGCACAAATGCTGCGCAGCTAGCGCCATTCGACGGCCAACACCGCGGTTCCTGGTGTGTCCGCTGTGCCGTGCGTGTGATCATTGCTTGTACAGCCCTCTCGCAGTGTCCGGAGCAAGTATGGTGGGTCTGACACACCGGTGTCAATGTGTTCTTTTTTCCATTTCCAGGAGTGTAGAAATCTATGTTAGGCAATGAAAAATTGTCACGGAACTTTCACCAGAAGAACGCAAAAGAAGGCACGATTGAAAAAAAAACTTGAACTCCAGCTATCAGCAGCGCGTTTTGGTCAGATATGCTACCGGAAAGGTGTTCTATTACACTCAACCCAGTCTGTTTCAGGGATGTTTTGCTAAGAAACCATTGACCCACAGTTACTGATTTTTGACAGATTGCATTGTATTGTGATACCGTCATCGTCTCCGAACCTTTTTTGACGCGTCAAAGAAAGATTTGGTACATTCCAGTTGTCGTCACTGTAGGTTCGTTGTCTTAACGTATTGGCACAGCAGATGGATTTACGATGATAAGGATTGAACATTCATCTTCTATTATTAGAATTTTGCTTATATGTGATTTTTATACAGGTGGCGTCTGTTCTTTCTGACATGCCCGAAAGAACAGTCGGCACACATATAAATACAGGGCTATACAAAAAGAAGGAACAGATTTCAAACATTTATGCCTTCCAAACTACAAAAGGTAGAAACACAAATCCATTGTTCCTCGAAAGAACAAAGTTGAAATTTTTATGCATTCAATGTGAGCACCAAGCGTAACACGGCAGATATCAAAACGGTGGCTCATTTCCTGACACACACAAAGAAGAAGACCTCTCGTGCTCGAATTCACTGCTACAACAATGCAATGCTGCAGACTTTCAAGTGTGTCAGGCATGGGGACGATAAAAACGAGGTCTTTTAGAAATTCTCTAAGCACGTCAGACGCTACCCGAATAGCACCATTCCGAGACATTGGCTTGGAAGAGGAGGATCAAAAGATGAACTTCACCGCCGGTGGCCTCCCAGGTCTCCAGACCTCACACCTTGTGGCTTTTATCTGTTGACTTACGTAAAACACCGCGGTTTTATCCCACCAATGTCTGATACTCTTTAAAGTCTGCAAAATCGCACTATTGAAGCCGTGAATTCGATAACGAGAGACCAGCTGCTTCGTGTGTGACAGAAAATGAGCCATCGTTTTCATATTTGTCGTGTAACAAAAAAATGGTTCAAATGGCTCTGAGCACTATGGGACTTAACATCTGAGGTCATCAGTCCCCTAGAACTTAGAACTACTTAAACCTAACTAACCTAAGGACATCACACATCCATGCCCGAGGCACGATTCGAATCTGCGACCGTAGCGGTCGGGCGGTTCCAGACTGAAGCGCCTAGAACCACTCGGCCATGTCGTGTAACACATGGTGTTCACAATGAATGCATAAAAATTTGAACTTTTCTCTTTCCAGGAACAATGGAATTGTGTTTCTATCTTTTGTAGTTTGGAAGCACAAAATGTCTGAAATCTGTGCCTTCCTTTTGAACAGCCCTCTACATAGCTGTTCTGACATTTGATTTGAAGTTGTTCAGCCTTCTCTTCATGAGAAAATATTTGGTTAGCCGTGTAGGACAGTCACGTCCACAGAGGATAGTTCTCAGTGTAAGAAGCGTGCTGACAGCAGAGTGGAGGAAATGGCAGTGGTAACAGAGTTTGGGTACTTACCGGTCTGAGTGATTGCTGACCCAATATAGCTGATTCTTTTTGCTTTGAAATTTTCCAACAATGAATTACTGTCTTGCCGTTCACACTAATAATTACTGAACTCCTAGTGAAGGAGCTCGCTGCATGGTAGAAACATTTCACTGAGAAGACTGTACTAAGATCAAGCACTTATTCTTGATTCGTGACTGGATTTATGGTCAATTACTATTTAGGGCTCTTCCGTGAATTTTGGGTGGTGTTCCTCTGTAGCAAACTGAGAGGCAGTAGAGTGTTGTTGTGTTCTGATATACATAGTTAGCACACTCTGTGGAAATCTATTGTTTGCTGTGTTTATTTGGAAGATTCGCATAGAGGGCAATGTGGTGCGTTTATTGTGTAGAGAACTGATTTGTGGCTGTATTGAGCTGTAGTGACTCAATTTACAACTTATTTGTTTCGAGAGGTACTATAGAAATTCGGAACAAAACTATATTTTCGTCTTACAGTGTTGATTGCCCGTAAACGGTCCTGATCTTTCCAGTAATGGTACACAGAAATCTGGATTAATTTTGTTAGAACCGTTTAACTTAGGGGTAATATTAGGTTTGGATATTAAATTGTTGTACTGGGAACAGAGTATTGCTGGTATCTCTCCACTATCGACGACTTTTGATGTATACGAAAAAGGCAAATAAAGCTTCGGTGCGATAATATGAAATAAAGAAGTTCCCGAGTATTATTTGAAAGAAACAGAATTATTTCCAAAGTAATCTGAGCCCCAATATAGAAAACAGACATAAAATTAACTTGAAGAACGAAACAATAATAAGTTCGGAAAGGAAAAAAAGATTCAAAGATATTAGTAGTCCTATTGGTTACTTGAACGAAAGAAACAAAATTCAGAGATGCATTTATTTAGTTAAATGTCTATCTTGTCGATGTTGTCTGAGTGCAATTTTATGCTTAAAAACAAATAAGGAACTGAATATATTAGCCTTATGGGTGTTTAATATTTACAAAAATACTTCATAGTCAATCATTTGGAAAATAAAATAAAGAAGATATGAAAGGCATTTACTTTATATCAAACAAAACAGAGATAAAACGGTGTCAACTAAAACTGTATGGTTGACTCAGTGTTAAATTATCCCTATAGTTTAAATGGTCGACATTAACTTACAATTTGATGAGAAGCTTTACAATTATGTATTATACGAGTAAAATACTCTAAGTAAAGAAATTCCTTAAGCAGTAGGTCTGGACAAAGTTAGTTATCTTTGCTATCGAATGAAACAACACATTGACTATTACCGGCAACTATTAATATGCGGAACCCGTTTCCACCATCAGGTGGATTTATGTGTGTCAATACGACATGTGGGTGTTGTGTTCACTCCCGCCGGAAGTTCGAGTCCTCCCTCGGGCATGGGTGTGTGCGTTGTTCTTAGCATAAGTTAGTTTAAGTAGTGGGTACGTCAAGGGATCGATGACCTAAGTAATTTGGTCCCTTAGGAATTCACATATTTTGTGTTGTGTTCTGACTTTGAGTTAACCTGTGCACTGTCTCCAGTGGTGATAGGCTCCTTTCTCTGTTGTAATACAGCACATATGACCTGTCATACTTTTTAAACGAAGGCATCATCATGCAGAGGAGAGACCGTGTAGCAGTTTCTGCGGATTACATTGCAAAGACGTTAGGCTTTCGCTGGGTTCAAGTAAATTCAAGCAGGCTCACCATGGCTGAATTCAGAGGCACAGTGCACGTCTAGTTCTCCTTCTTTCTCTCGATCATGGCATCACTGTGTTCACGCAACTCCACTGAGTTTAATGAATGTGTTTGGAAGTGGTTTATCACTGTCGTACGTATCCTTATCAGACAGCGTTCCCCCAGACCTTTAGCGCACTTTGTTTACCAATCGATTTCAATATAAATTGACTGTTCTTAAAGTGTGTGTAACAAAATGTTGCAATGTTTTCTGTTATTCTAATATCGCCACTCTAATGCGACAGACGCGAAATTTGAATAGAGATCATTTTTCAGGTGTACAAACACGCCTACCAACTTTTGCTTCTGTCAAACAACTCCTTCTTGGTGTTGCGATTCGTTTTCGTCAGGGTATTTATAGCCTCGTGTGGTTCAGATTACTGTAGAAAATTTGTATGCCCTTTCTGTGTTTAAAATAAAACATAGCACCATTTTCCAGATATTGCTACTCGGTTCCGTACATTTTCTTTGTATAATGTGGCTTGTGCTATGTGTTTTTCTTAATGTAAGATTCATACACATATTTTTGAGAAGGATGTTCTCTCATTTTTCTATGTACAATATTGTTGCCATGAATTTTAAGTGTGCTTATAGATCTCAATATCTTTATTGGTTTCTATTATCACTTCCTATCCATCTTCGTGTAGTAAAAATCAGACATATATCCACAGATTTGCTTGTCATAAACTGCCGTCTGATCCCACTGATCTATCACGGTTAGTATAAATTTAAAGTATTTTTGAAATCTGTATTTTTGTGAGTCATTCATTAGTTAAATACTTCAATAAGCTGGTCTTCGTATATCTATATGTAACCCTAAGTTGCTATTGACCTACACTACAATATTTTCGTTAAGTGTGGCACAACAGTCATAAATAGATTCTTTCTCTGTCAATGTTTCATGATATTTATACTTTCATATACGATTTTAATGTACTGTAAAGAAAATATATGCCCTTAAGTGACATTTTTGTCACCGTTTATCTAGTACACAATATTTCAACTAAGTCTGGCACTCCAGCAGTAAATGTAATGTAATTGCACATATCTATCGATAAGTTTACAATATCTGGAAGTAAGTGCATCTTTGACAACATCGTAACAGCTGTTTTCGTTGCCAGGCTGCAGCACTTAGCGTATGTGACGATGGAATACGGGTTCTGGTTCAAAAAATGGTTAAAATGGCTCTGAACACTATTGGACTTAACATCTATGGTCATCAGTCCCCTAGAACTACTTAATCCTAACTAACCTAAGGACATCACACAACACCCTGTCATTACGAGGCAGAGAAAATCCCTGACCCCGCCGGGAATCGAACCCGGGCGCGGGAAGGGAGAACGCTACCGCACGACCACGAGCTGCGGACACGGGTTCTGGTTTTATGTATGTCATTAACAGAATGTGATGAGCACGACATGTAGCGGACGACATAGCAAATGTAAGTAATGTTATTACACTGCAAATCTAGTTACATTAATGTGAGTTATGAAATGCTTTGTTTATACATGACGATCTATTCAGACAAGTGACTCTTATCCACTTTGGTTTATTTCAGGTTCTTAATAAAGGCTCACGGCCGAAATTAGTTAATGACACGATTCTAATGGAGCACAGTACAGCCTACAAAGGACAGTGTATCTTTAATTTTATTATAAATCAGAGTCACAGATCAGTTTACACATTTAATACTTTATTCTTGTCTTCATTGCTTGCAGAGTCGCTGTTTTGTAAAACCACTGTACAAAGTGAGTCATAAGGATAGGTACATGCTTTGTGGGTGATACTACTGCTAATTCTGGACAGAAAACTTCAAATGAACATATGCCGTTTTCATACCCGTATCCGACGTACAGCTGTTTGAAAATCACTGGCGTCAGTCACATGTTCTTGAAAATGAATTACCGAAGTACTTGGAGGACGTTCCTTTGGCAACACGACGTCGTTTGTATTAGTTTGGTGCAGAAGTTCTTAGCGTTTTTCCATAAGTTTAATAAACACAACAGATAGTCATCAGTAATACATTCTCCTTCACAACAGTCTGCAACGCCGGGGTAACTTTTCGATTCCGCGTCTACAGAAATCAAGTGATTTTGTGGCGAAGGACTCGTCCAGCCATGTTCAGAGCGCATTTCCATCCGGAAAGGAAATTTCTTGAAGGCTGTTCGATAGACAGCGGCCGGCCGGGGTGGCCGAGCTGTCCTAGGCGCTTCAGTCTGGAACCGCGCGACCACTACGGTCGCAGGTTCGAATCCTGCCTCGGGCACGGATGTGTGTGATGTCCTTAGGTTAGTTAGGTTGAAGTAGTTCTAAGTTCTAGGGGACTGATGACCTTAGAAGTTAAGTCCCATAGTGCTCAGAGACATGTGAACCATTTTTTTTGATAGACAGCGGAAAAGGTGAAAATCTGAGACCGCAAGATCAGGTCAATAAGGTGGGGCGGAATCACTTCGCATCCCAACAAAAAACACTATACGTGTTTTTTGTCAGTCTAACAGACTGCTGGCGGACGTTTACTGGACTAGAATCATTTCAAGCGGTTTTCCTGGTCGTTGTTCTTGGATTGCGTATGTAAGATGTCTTAGGCAATAAATGTCAGCAGTGATGATTACACCTCGGGGAAGCAGTTTGTAGCTAACCAGACCGTCGCTGTTTCACCAGTTGCGTAACATTGTTTTGTGGACGCGCGCAGGTCTTTGTGCAGGAAGTTGCCTCTTTATTTGGGCTCAGCAAGTTCTTTTTCCTTATGTTAGCATTAAGACACCATTTTTTGTCACCAGTAACGATGCAGGACAGGAACGGTCGGTGTTGTTCACGGGCCAATTGACAAACAAGCAGAAATTAGCATGTGGTCACCCGCCGATTTTTTAAATTTTGGCTTAGAGCATGCGGTACCCATACACCTGATTTTTGAACCTTCTCCAGTGCACGCAAATTTCTCTCGGTCGTAGAATGACCACAGTTCGTCACATCTGGCAGTTCTCGAGTACACTGACGTGGATCATTGTGGATTAGTGTATTTAAACGATCATCATAAACCCCAAAGGCCTTCCTGAGTGTGGAAACTCACTAATGTGAAAACGATCTTCCATAAGACGAGAAAACAATTTTCTTGCCGTGCTCTGTCCAATAGCACTATCCCCGCACAAGACGCACATGTTCGTGGCTGCCTCCGCTGCTGTCATTCCTCGGTTGAACTTGAACTGAAGAATATGTCGGAAATGTTCAGATTTCTCCACTTGGCGCTTCATTTTCTACTGTCCACAGCTCCACTCACTACCTCCAAATGACAGAACTGCAATATGTAAACTCAAACAGCAGCAGTGGACTACAAATAAAAAGTGACAATCGATAAATAGAGCCATAACGGCCGCATTACCAACATGCAAAACAAAAGCGCTATGAGCTTATGCACCAAACACACCACGACGAAACTCCTACACATTCTTTACGGACAGTGACACAGTACCTGACCGAAACTCATCCTGGGGTCGTTTCGTTGGAATCATTTCTTGCCACAGAGGTCACCCAATCCTATCCAATTAGATTGCTGTTAGTGTGGCTGGCTTAAGAATGAAGTCTATAAGCGCAGAATGGACAAAAGGGAGGTACTTCTTGGTCGTATTTTACATGTATGTGCTCAAGGAAAGGACTGTACGAATGAGCCCAAATCACCAACACAGCTGCTGTCTATAAGAGCTGCAAAATCCATTGCAGTCGACGGCGGACTGTCTGCACATCTTTTACAAGCAAATGTACACAATTAAACAAAACATTAGGTCTCCATCCCCAATCATATTCAACATCACTTTGGAAGAGATTATGATGGACACATTGGAGAAATACACACTACAAAAAGTAAAGGAAATTTCTTTTGGAGGATCAGTTAAAGGCCTTACGATACATGCTCTAGCTTTTGCAGATGATATTGCTCTCCTGTCCACAAATATAGCAGATGCAATTAAACAAATATAAATCTTAGCAAAGCATGCAGCTAAATTTGTTTTACAGATATGACAAGAAAAAAACTAAATTCATGTCTAGCAAATATAAGAAAATCAAAGAATTACACATAATTATTGGATGTATTGAAAGGGTCAAATACTTTAAATATTTGGGAGAAACAATAACGGATACTGGCATAAAAAATAATCTGTCAGACTTCGAGTAGCTAAACTTAGGAGAGCACACATTTTAACACAGAAGCTGTACAACAAAAAATGCCTATCTCGAAATGCAAAGTTATTACACTACAATACAGTGACGAGAACAGAAGTTCAATATGCAGCAGGGACACTCTCTCTCAAGAACCAAGGACTAATAGATGAGCTCGAGAAGGAGGAGGGAGTAATTGTGAGGAAGATTCACACAAAAAGTTGGTGAAAAATGGATAAAGATGAGCAATGATAACATCTAACAATTTATTAAACCAGTCACAACGGAAATGAGAAAGAGAAGGCTGATGTTCTTTGGTCATCTGGTGAGAATGGATGATGGCAGATTAACGATGAAAATCCTCAATATAATTCAACAGAGGAAAATATCCAGCTCTTTGTTGCAAGGAATAAAGAAATAGCTCGTGAACTTGTGCTTACAGAAATGGACGCAATGAATGGGGACGAGTGCAGAAAGGCAATAACTGAATTCGAGGTTGTTCAGGAGGCTCCAAAACCGAAGACCAACAAGAAACTAACAGCTGAACATCTGGCAAAAATGACAGCAGGCAGAAGAGCAGCCCGGGAGAAGAGAAAGAAAAATGTGAACATGAAATAGAATTTGTAAAGCGGTCCTTAGTTCGCCTATTCGTGTAAATAAATAAAAAATAAAAACAGATCACAATGTTTCATTTGCTATCGTCTGCATTTGCCCTGTTACCCACTGTTTACATTAGCTTTCTCGGAAACTGTTGAGTACGCGATGTATGTTCATACAACGTTCTTTGCTCAGAATCAAAAATGCTGTCACCCATCAAAGCATGTACCTCTCCTCCTAACTCACCCTGCATATGGTGCGCAACTCAGGCCTTCATCATGTGACATCTAGACCGAACTACGCCGTGTGACCCCTCCTTACCGAGCGACTTGTTCAGTACGAATCTCTTTGCTTGGTGTGCGTTTTTGTCGGGAGCCGAAGAGGCACGAAGTGCTTCGTCTCCATGTCATTATTCTAATGTTATTAAAAGTGGCTATTAAAATGAAAACTGAAATGCCTGGATGATAGATTAGTATTGAGAGAATAGCTGGTGTGATAGTCAATTAAACTTGAGTTACATTTTACAAACCTTAATAAACGAAAATTAAAGATTCGGCACGCTGGCGCAAGGGTACCTCCTACACCTTCCACTGTGACAGAAAATCAGATTGTCGGACTACTAAATTGGTGCAGTTTATCACTGTTTTGGTATCCACTCTACGATCTGTTATCTACATCTCACTTCACTTCTTACGTCAGATATCAGTTATGCAATCTCAACTAAACTATGAAGCTTGAGGTCAAATATTGCGACTCCTAAAGCCATAAATGTCACATATGTCACCGTATTCTCAGCATCACTGCCGCTGGACTGTGTTTGCAACATTGCTTCGCTCCGCTGCTCTCTTCCAATCTTGCCCTGCTGTAATACCATAGCAGTGTGTCAGCAGTGTTCAGGGACAGGTGACACTCTGAAACGTTTCCCCAGAATTTGAGTGTGGCAGTTCGGTTGGGGACTCAGGAGGGGCCAGGTCCACGCAGTGGAGAACACGCCGGGACCGCTGGCGGCACGCGTGGACTGCCAGATGGAAGGGCTGTGGTCACGAGGGTGCTCGACCTCGTAATAAACCGGGTCCAGCAAGCTTAAGGTGACTGCATTTCTATCCAAGTAGAGCGGAGCCAGTGACCCGTGTGGGGCCCCGTAGTACGTATGTGATGTTGTGACAGATTATCATCGCGCCGTCATGTGCAGTTTGGTGGATCAGCGTACCGCTTAGTACTTGAAGACCCTGCTGTGTTAAAAGCACTTGGATCAGTGATTAGACGGTGTGGTTACCCAACTGTGAATTAATAAAGCAGTGAAGAGATTTGTCTCATTCTGCCAACCGTCGTCAGAGTTGTGCATTTGTGTGGCTAATGAATTTGAGGTCACTTATTTGGTACCTGTTTTTGACTCGCCTCGCGATTGTTTCCGCAATCACGTGTGGTTGCTGATCCTGGTTGGTTACATTTCGGTTTGGCCTCGCATGCAATTCGAGTAGGGTTTTATTTACTGTTAGTTTGTCTGGTGTTCTGTTCTGTGACTTGTTCGTTCAGATTTTAGAGTTTGTGGAATACGACGGAAGTCTGGTATGGTTCCTTTCTCGTTCCGGGCGCTCTAAACACAGTATTCTGGGGGCGTAGTGCAGGCCGCCGGTTCCAGCTTTGGCGTTTTGTTCCATCTTTGCATTTGGTTTATAGGACGTCAGGTAGCTTCAGCTAGATTATCATTAGTCATTCATTAGGCTGCCACTAGTCTGAGTTTTACAGAAGGTTTCAAATTTTTTTAATATTATTCCCGTTCCTGGCGTGTAAGGCCTTCAACCGTGATTGTGTTCATTTGCCTTAAAATTCTAATTTGTACTGGTGTTTTAGCAGTAAGCCTTAAAACCTTATTTACTGCCATTCCTGGCGTCTGATATCTTCTGCAGTGTTTGTGGCCACTTACCTTTTAATATTTCAATAGCTGTAAGTTGTAATTGCAGCGATTTCTTAAACATTCTTAATTTATTGCCATTCTTGGCGTGTAAGGCCTTCAGCCGTGATCACAGTCACTTGTTTTCTTTTCAACATTATCAGTATGTGTATTTTATGGTGATTTTCTGAACTGTAACGCACTCAAAACACTGTTATTCACACAGTTGTTTATTTCTTCGTTAATAACGTGTGGTATTTTTTTATTTATTGTTGAGTTTGGAATTACTGTTTTTTAAAATAAATGTGTGTAACTGAAAGGGGCACCAAATAGTAAATTATTACGGCCCCGTCCACAATCGTAACCGGATCCTGCCTTCCATATAAACCAGGTTTCAACTGGTAGCAGAGCGTGGTTTCGATCCACGGACCTCTGGCTTATGGGTCCAGCAGGCTTCCACGTCTGTGTAGTATGGAACACTCTTAACATGTTCATCTTATTGTCTGTTGTCGCTGATGGCGTCGTGCGGTGGTCGCTGAAATTATGAGACTTCTGCTGTTCTTTCTAGTTCGCTTGGACCTTAAATAATTTCCGCAATACACTGATCCTGCGATGTACACTGACGAGCCAAGACATTATGACCACCTGCTTAACAGCTTGTTTTTTCGTCTTTGGAACGAAATACGCTACTGATTCTGCATATCACGGATCGACAGTTTGTTGGTAGGTTTATGGAGGTATGTGGTATTAAATGTCTACGCACAGGTTAGTAATTTGCATGTATAAAGAATCGCTGATCCGCCTACGCGGTGGCGGCACTCGATAGCGACCTAGATGGGTTCCATGGGGTTTGCATCAGGCGAATTTGGTCGCCGAGACATCAACGTAAATTCTCTATAATGCTCCTTAAGACACTGTAGCAGGGTTGTGGCTCCGAGAGAAGGGCAGCTATACTACTGAAAGATGACCTCGCCGTCAGGGAAGACATCAGACATGAAAGGATGCAGGTGGCCCGCAGCTGACCTGCTGTCTTCGATTAGTACCGCAAGTCCCATGCTAGCTCAAGAGAATGTCTGCCGTAGCATAACACTGCTCCCAACAGCATGCGTCCCTGGCTCGCTGCACGTTTCGAGCCGTCGTTCACCTCGATGAGGGGGTTTTTGGAGACGACCATCGACCTAGTGTATCAAAAGTGTGATTCCTCCGAAGAGCCGACATGTCCCCGTTGCTACGGTAGGATCTCGATGGTCCGATGTTCACTGCAATCGTAATTGATGATGTCGTTGGGTCAGCATGTGAACATGTAGGGTGGTCTGTTGCAGAGCACCATGTTCAACAATGTACGATGAACAAGGTGGGCCGAAACATTCCTATGTGCACCAGCAGAGATGCCAGAAATCACCGTGTATCCTACTTTACAGAACAGACAAGCTTCCGAACACCACGTTCTGTGAAGAGTCGCGGAAATCCAATAATTTACGCCTAGTAGTAGTTCCACTGTCCTTCTACCACTTTCCGTAGATACGACACGCTCCGCGTAATAATAATCTGCCGTTTGTTCAAGTCACTTATATATAGTAAGAGTGTATCTGTTCTTTCGGACATGTCCGAAAGAACAGATACCATCGGTGACCATGCAGCTTGTTAGAATGAAATTACAATGAAATGAACACCCTTAGCTGCTTACAGGCGTTGACATACGTCAACGGGGACAGATGAAAATGTGTGCCCCGACCGGGACTTGAACCCTGGACCTCCAGCTTGCATGGCAGACGCTCTATCCAGCTGAGCCGCCGAGGGCACAGAGGATAGTGCGACTGCAGGGATTTATCTCTGGCACGCCTCCCGCGAAACCCACATTCTCAAAGTATTGTCCCGTACTACATTCGTAGTGCCCCCGCCCATTATACTCATTACTCGCGGCGCGTTGCCGATTCCCGTAAGAGTTCGGACACTCTTTGTGCATTCGCACAGAAGACGAAGATGGTCAAGTGGCCGGTAAGCCTTAACTATGTATATACTAACATGGTATCTGTTCTTTCGGACATGTCCGAAAGAACAGATACCATCTTAGTATATATATAGTTAAGGCCAGAGATAAATCCCTGCAGTCGCGCTATCCTCTGTGCCCTCGGTGGCTCAGCTGGATAGAGCGTCTGCCATGTAAGCAGGAGGTCCCGGGTTCCAGTCCCGGTTGGGGCACACATTTTCATCTGTCCCCGTTGACGTATGTCAACGCCTGTAAGCAGCTAAGGGTGTTCATTTCATTTCAATTTCAAGTCACTTATGCCAATGGATTTCCCCATTAGCAGCCCTTATCTTCGCTAGGGTGACCCCCTGTCCGTCTCTGCTCCGCTTAGACACATCTGTTACCGTATCAAGTGCCGACAACGCTACCAGGCGGCATCCAGCGTCACTGTGAGCAGTGATGTTTTGGCTAATCAGTGTTAGTAGGATTAACATATGATGCCCACTAAATACTGTTACCGCAACAGTGTTAACTTGCTGTAGATAAAAGCATTTTTATTCCATTTTTTTTGTCGATTTCTGAATCACAGTACAGAAATATCCTTGATCAATATCCCTGCTGCAGAGCACCAAATTGTTGTTGTTGTTGTGGTCTTCAGTCCTGAGACTGGTTTGAATCAGCTCTCCATGCTACTCTATCCTGTGGAAGCTTCTTCATTTCCCAGTACCTACTGCAACCTACATCCTTCTCAATCTGCTTAGTGTATTCATCTCTTGGTCTCCCTATACGATTTTTACCCTCCACGCTGCCCTCCAATGCTAAATTTGTGATCTCTTGATGCCTCAGAACATGTCCTACCAATCGGTCCCTTCTTCTTGTCAAGTTGTGTCACAAACTCCTCTTCTTCCCAATTCTATTCAATACCTCCTCATTAGTTATGTGATCTACCCATCTAATCTTCAGCATTCTTCTGTAGCACCACATTTCGAAAGCTTCTATTCTCTTCTTGTTCAAACTACTTATCGTCCATGTTTCACTTCCATACATGGCTACACTGCATACAAATAGTTTCAGAAACGACTTCCTGACACTTAAATCTATACTCGAGGTTAACAAATTTATCTTCGTCAGAAACGCTTTCCTTGCCATTGCCATTCTACATTTTATATCCTCTCTACTTCGACCATCATCAGCTATTTTGCTCCCCAAATAGCAAAACTCCTTTACTACTTTAAGTGTCTCATTTCCTAATCTGATTCCCTCACCCGACTTAATTCGACTACATTCCATTATCCTCGTTTTGCTCTTGTTGATGTTCATCTTATATCCTCCTTTCAAGACACTGTCCATTTCGTTCAGCTGCTCTTCTAAGACCTTTGGTGTTTCTGACAGAATTACAATGTCATCCGCGAACCTCAAAGTTTTTATTTCTTCTCCCTTGATTTTAATACCTACTCTGAATTTTTCTTTTGTTTCCTTTACTGCTTGCTCAATATTCGCAAAATAAATAAATGAGCAGGACCACTCTGACGCCGCAGTAGCGGAGCAGATTCTCTTAATGAAGGGTTAATGGAAACAGAAGAAACGTAAAGGGTGGCGAATGTACCTCATGAGTTTGGTATTCCTCGCAGCATTGTTCCACAAATGCGGGGAGCGTTCCTTGAACCATACGCACTGCTACCCGAAGACGAGAAGGTGGTTGACCACGGTCAGCTACAGCAGCGAACAGCCACAGCATTGTGCACCAATCATGAATGGACTCTGGTCAAAAATCATGTGCTAATGCAACCTTATTTAACAGGATTTCTAGGCACGCAATCTCACAATTGATAATGGACGGATAATGCATGTAAGGGTAGTCTCTTTGTCTGACGACAGTTGTGTTCTGTTGACATCCGGGCATCGGCGACACAGTATGCGATGGTGCCAAGAGCATAGGGACTGGACTAATGAGGAGTGGGGTCGCATTCTCTTCTCAGATGAAAGGAGATTTAATCTGAGTAGAGATTTCGGACGTACCTTCACATGGCGAGAGTGGGAAAACGTCATGCACCCAGGAACACTGTCGAACATGATCGCTTTAGTAGCCCAGGTGTTAAGCAGTGTTGTACTGATCTCCAGATCTTTGAGCACGGTACACTTGAGACGAAACAAGCGCTGTAGCATTGTAAGAGGTACAGAGGAGAGGAGGTGTGCCAGGGCTTACCTAGGTTCAGGTTCACTACTGCCAGCTCCACGTCATCATAATGCGCTTGTGCTTAACATGCAGAGGGTTGCTTCATAATCTGAGTGAAATTAAGTACTAAAGTAAGTTTTCCAAACTTCGTCAGTGTATGCTTTAGGGTATTAATGTTAAATTGTAAGGTCTTAGAATGATCAAATGAATACGTTATGCAAAATATATTTTCTTAAGGAAAAAAGAAGTGGCGGTGAATGATGAAACTTGTTCAGAATATGCAAATGTATGTCACAGTTAAAGCTTACAAGTCTCAACCTGATCAGAGTAATATTGTGATCAAAATCGGCGTTTTTACAAAACATTGAAGAGGCTAAATATTAGACGCAGAAAGCTGAAAATTTGTGTGCAGCCTCAGTTTCAGTGTGTGACACCAATGACATACCTCTATTAGTTTTCCCTTTATTTACTATAAACCAAATTTGGAACGAAAATATCCTTTTTCATGATAGATTAAATACCATTTGTATTTGTAATAGAAAGTTTTAATTATAACACTTCATTACATTCATGCAGTAATGGAGCTGTATCAGATTTCGAGGCTGTATTGTAAATGAAAGTGGTTATAAGGAATCCTAAACAGGTAGTCCAGAGGCAATGTTGTACTGTCAGTTCCGTTCTAAAAATTCTAGCTGGCTACATTTAAATGCAGTCGAGCTAAAACATTTTCAGTAACTAAAGCAAGCTTAACTCTATTTATATAATAATTAGGATAATTTTAAATTGTTATGCGACAGAGCTATTAACCAATGTGTGTCCGAGAAAGGGACCATTTGGATACTGCTACCTCTGCGTAGAGTAGTTGATAGCAGATGTTCCGTTTGTCGGTCCGCTGCGCCCATATATGAATGCAGCCACTTCGCGCCGAGATATCGGCCTGTCCGCGTCAGTCAAAATTGTTGTAACTCGGATGAGGTCAGAGTTGGGAACACTTGAATGTGTCTTCTGTAGAAGTCGGAAGTGACCTCGAGAGGACTGTGCATCGTCTTAGATCGCTTAGATTTTACGGAAGTAACTGCTTATGTGCCGCCTCTAATTATGACAAAACTGCGTGGCAAGTGGCGAGATTATTTTCCACTTTTAAGGCTAGCAGTTAACTTATGGTGATTAGAAGTTATGGTAATAGACTATTTTACTTGGAACTTCCCATAGAGGTCGCCTCTAAACTGTTAATAGTGCTGTTTCCGATAGGGATATTATTACTATTATTATCAGGGGTATTATTATATTTTGTGTGTTGATCTTTTGCAGAACGTACAACCAGCTAAAACTCAAAACTTTTATTCATAGTCATGATTCGTGATACCGCTAAGTAAAAAGCAAGTAGGAACATTATATTTCATTGAGCACATAGAGTAATGAAGGCTTGCCGACTGGAAATTGCAATCAGTAGGTTCCCCATCGATCTCTGGCTGACCAAGAAAATAGTTTTCATACTCTTATATAAGGCGAAGGTAGATGTAAAGCACACACAGACAATATCAGAGTCTTTTTGTAACGACATAACGGGTAGTCGACCATCCGATTATTACCAGCCGCTCCTCATATAAGGGACCGTGAAAGTTATCGGTACACAAGATAGAACTCGGTAGCGCTAACGGGATACCAAAATGAAATATGCCGAAACTAGTGCGAGAACAGTGTTAAGATTTGCTCGCGGGCTTGGAAACTAAATTGTGATCGTTAGGCACAGTAACATTGAACTTGATGCAAGGAGGCACGAAGACAACACTTCTTCGTGGCCAGCACTGGCGCTAAGGTCAGGAAATGGTGGAGCATCGTCACGGAGCTGCTTGGAACTGCATTGTTACCTGTAAGTTACTGCACACTCTCACCTGTGCTCAGGCCTCCTGTGGAGTTACTGCAGCAGGAGGTACGTATCACCATCCTTACCGCCATAGCTGCTGCTCCTGCCTTTATTATGTTGCATCGCATCGCATTGCATCACGTTTGCTAGCACACCGCGTCGGCATTGCTCATAGAGGTCAAGCAATTACGTTAAGTCAACAATATTTAAGGTATTTGTTAATTGATTATAACAGTCTATTGAAAATTGAATCTACTGATAAGGATGAAGTGAACGTCAGGATTAAACCAGTCTCTGATGATGAATCCTCATAATTAGAAATTGAAATTAACGAGGATGGCTCTGTTAAAGTAATAAATCCAATGTCTAAAGGTAATTTGTCAAAAGTAAAATCGAAGGTAAATTACAATGCCACTCTGAAGTTAGAACCAATTCCTGACGATAGTGTAATTGAAGATGAATTCAAAAAATAAAAAGTAAAATTAATAGAGTTATCAGATAATGAAACTGAGTTCAATACTTCTGAAATTCAATCAAGTCGGAGAATGCTACTAACTTCTTTAAAATGGGTTGAAATGCCACTTGCCAGACTGGAGAAGGTAGCTGCGGATGTAGAGGCTCATGACCTCCATGAATCTAAGTTTAAATGTACTTGCAGCTGAACAAAATTACTTTAGCTAGAGATAGACTGAAAAAGATTTGAGGAATTTCTTCAAATTAGAATAACTCACCCTACTATAAAAACTACTGGAAATGTTTGTACACCAATACACCATGAAGCTTTGATATCAGCTGGTATAGATAATCTAACAGTGGATCAACTTCCTGGTAAACAGAGAGGCAGTAGAAAAAAAGCATAGTAACTGCCTGTTAGAGTAAGGAGGGATAAAGGATATTTGCAGGAAGATGCTGAATTTGGCAAGAAAGTGCAACATGTTAATGTGGAAGAGAACCTTATCCTGCAAGAAACAGAGGCTAAGGTACAGTCAGTAGATCATATTTCTGTAAACAAACGGCAGAATTAAGGGACGTATTGACCACTGATCACAATGTGCTCTCAAATAATGAAGGTAAAGGGTATGAAAGACTTTTGAATGTAAGAGCCTTGCACACAAATAGACGGCATGGCGCAAAATCAGCCCAAACTACTTCTAACACTAGTGAACTAGCGTCAGTCAAAAGAAAAGAAAAATCTAAGAAAATTTCAGTGGAAACAAAAAAGTTTGTGCATGTTTATCAAAGACCATTCAGGTCAATACGCAAACCTCATGCAAATGCGTATCGATTGGAATACCTGAAAAGTAAGAGAGAACTAGGTCTACGAAACATCGTAGATCTAAAGCCATTCAAAACTGACAGTAATTAGGTTCTGTAATGAGTCCGTCACTTTTGGGCAGATACGCAGTTTGACATACTGTGCTGTCCCAGGCGGATGAAACTTTTTTTCCCTTTCAAATTTCATTTTCTTCTTCTGTTCTATCTATAGTAAGTAAGGAATATAGGCCTTCATGTTGCACATATGCTATTGGTTTGTAATATCTTCCTAGTAAGTAAGATTCTCCCCAAGATTATAACCAAATAATGACTTAGAATAGAAGAGGTAGTTCGAAATAGTAAATTCGAAATATTAAAATAACAATGGGTAACTTATTAGCATCAATGATAGGAAAATAATGGATGAGTTAAACAAAAAATAAATGAAACCCACAAAAATAATTAGTAACAACAAAATTCAAATGCTTTGCGTTAAGAGAAGTAATTGAAGCTGAAAATTCCTAAAATCTGAAAGAATAAACTCTGCATTAATTAATAGTTTTCATGTTGGAAGTAAGACTGCTGTGGGTAAGAGAGAGTAATAATGCGGTGCCAATAGAGACAAGCCAAAGCGTTTTGATATTAATTAAAGGAGATGTGTGAAAGTCATGTGAGAATCACACGAAAAATATGAGTAAATGAGGCGGTAGGCAGACGAAGATAAAAGGGAGAAAGAAGTGGTGAAATATGTAGGAAAGTGAGATATATGGTTAAGAATCGTCGAAATATGTAGGAAAGTGAAATATATGGTTAAGTGGAAATGGGAGAAATAGGAGTAATGAAGTCAGTAGGCTGACATATAAGATAAAATGGTGAATATTGCTGTGTGATTCCCTCATGTCTTGTAAAATGGGCTGAGAGACGCATAATCTTGGCAAAGGCAGATGATCAATTAACAGATAAATATTGACGCAGACAGATAACAATACAGGTAAACGAATTTGCGAAGCACTGTAGATTTCAGGGTATTGGTATGTCATAATAGACAAGCTTTTTAATTATGAATGTAACGAAGCAAAGTAACTGCAGTCAAACAAATACCTTCTTTAGCATACTAATACATACGATACTTGAGACATATGAAGATAGAGCTTACAAAGGTTACTTGATTTTCTAAGTAAAGGAACATCTAAGGTAATGAAGTAAATTGCAGACTAGCCCAAAATGTAATTATTTTAAAAACCTATATTGACTTTCAGATCATAATAGCTATGGTTCATGAAAAGAAATAAAATTTCAGAGTTTGTCATTAAAGCTTAATAATCAAGTAACTAGTAAAAGTGAGCTAAAGCTGCATAATGACAATAATGATTTTGGAAAACTTAATATAGTTTTCCAAATAATAAATTTTAAAAACAAAAATTCTTTCTGATAACTTCTCAAATTATTACTTAAATTATAGAAGGAAACTAGATTATATAATGTGTTTTGTTCTCCCTTAGACGTAAGTTGAGAACAGAAGTTTAGGCTGCGTTATCTGTTACTCAGCAGTATGTAAGCTTCTTAAAGGGCTGCCTACAAGCTGTACGGAGAATGAAGTAAGAGGGACACCAGCCATAGTGACTCTTTCCTTTCCCATTTTTGCAATAGTGTTTTTTTTTGTTTTGTTTTAGGACGCAAAAACAACTAGGATCATACGCGCAGATGTAATACAGTGTCGAGAAGGGCACTAACTATAGTGACTTGCCACCGTTTACCTTAAAAGTTTTGGTGAAAGTGGTTGGTAAGGACATACATCACAGTGCTTACGGTTGTGATTAAATGAGTGAGTACTGAAAAGCTATTAAAGAGTGAAATGTTTTTGTGTGTGTTTCTCGTTCGGGTAAAGACTGAAAATTCTAAATCACAAAATTAATTTTGTAATAATTCGAAAATTTTATTTCATGTTTCTATGTTATTTTGTGTACGTACGTGATTTGTCAAAATCTTAATATGTATGGTTGATTTTGTATGTGTATCATTAAGAAAAATCTGACTAAAATTAATTTCATTAAAGAGAAGTCAGAAGTAGTAATATCACTTTATAATACTTAATTTCGTTCACGAATAATATTTTTCACAAAAATAAATAGATGATGAGATGAACCAAGCACTGTCTCTTTGAAAGAGTTACAGAGGCGAGCAAGTGTTCCGGCCCTTACCCCAGTTCATTACTACCAGCGCCATGTCATCATAATCCCCATGTGCTTAACATACAAAAGATTAAAAAATAATCTAACAGTGAAATTAAAAATTAAAATTTCCATATTAAATACATCAATTTCAAATTGTAAAGTCTCAGAATGGTCAAATGAATAAGTTAGGCAAAACATACTATCTTAAGGAAAAAAGAAGTGATGGTGGATGACAAAGCTAAAAATTGTTCATATTATGCAGCTGTATGCCACAATTAAAGGTTTCTAAGTCTCAACCTGATTAGAGCAATATTTTGATCAAAATTGGCGTTCTTACGAAAAATTGATGAGGCTAAATATTAGACACAGAAATCTGAAAATTCGTGTGCAGCGTCGGTTTCGTGTAAAAACACGGTGTGTGACACCAATAATATACCTCTATTAGATTTCCAATTATTTACCATAAACCAGATTTGGAACGAAAATGTCCCTATTCAAGGTAGATTAAGTACCGTTTGTATTTTTAATAGAAAGTTCTAATTACAGCACTGGATTACATTCATGCAATAATACAGGTGTACCGAATTTCTAAAAGTGCTTACAAGGAATTTTAAAGAGGGAGTCGAGAGGCCATGTTGTAGCGTCGGTTCCGCTCCAAAAATTCTATCTGGTTACATTTAAAGGCAGTCGAGTTAAAATATTGTTAGTAACTAAAGCTTACTAATCTCTATGTATATAAAAATGAAGAGGATTGTAAATTGTTAAACGACAGAGCTATTACTTGATGTGTGTTCGAGAAAGGGACCATTTAGGTAATGCTAACTGTGACTGGTGCTGATGACAGCAGATGTTCCGTTTCCTGTCCGCTGTGCCCCTGTATAAATACTGCCAGAGAGGCAGTGGGGAGACACACTTCGCACCGAGGTATCGATCAGTCCGCGTCAAACGCCTGCATGCGTTGTGCCTCAGATGACGTCGTAGCAGGGAAGACTGGAATGTGTCTTCTATAGAAGTAGGAAGTGAACTCGAGAGGACTCTACACCGTCCTAGATCGCTTAGATTTCACGGAAGTAGCTGTTTCTGTGCCGCCTGTAATGACAAAACCGTATGGTGAGTGGTGAGATTACTTTCCAATTTTAAGGCAAGCAATTAACTTTTGATGATTAGTAATCACAGCGATAGACTATTTTACTTGGAACGTCCCAGAGAGGTCGCTTCTAAGCTGTTATTAATGCTGTTTCCGATAGGGATATTATTATTATTGTTAGGAAAATTATTATATTTTGTTCATGTGAACTTTTACAGGTTATGTCAATCGGTGAAAACTCAAAACTTTTATTTATAGTCATAGTTTCTGAACCCCCTGAGTAAACAGCACGTAGGAACATTATCTTTCACTGAGCACAAAGGGTAATGAGGGCTTGCAGTCTGGAAATTACCGTAAGTATGTTCTCCATCGCTTTCTGGCTGACCGAAAAAACAGTTTTCAGGCTCTTGTAAATGGCAAAAGTAGGTGTAAAGCACGCACAGACATTTTAAGGGTCTTTTTATTACGACATAACAAAGCGTCGAGCATTTTTTTATAGCCCACCAGCCCACACACTCACTGATCAGCTTCATTGTGACACTTACTCCTTCCCAATGTGCGTCTCTTCAGCAGTGTATTCGGCCCTGACTTCATTTTTATCGATAATAAATGCGTCAGCGCATGGAAGAGAGCAGGTGGAGTAGCCCTTTGAACAAGAGGATACTCGGCGAATGGACTCACCTGGCCATAAATACAATCGAACACGTGTGTGATGCGTTGGGGGACGTATTGCATCTTGTTCACATGTACCAACGACCGTCCATATCGACGGCAATGAAACTTGTACTTAGCGGCCGAACTTTCCCGAATGGGGCCTTCCGGCCAGCAATGCCATACGCTCATTCATTTCAGGGCTGGTGGCGGAGTGGAGAGCCGTACCACAGGAGTTATTTCCAAGTCTTGTGGCTGGCATGGGAGCACATTGCACTGCCGTCCGTGGTGATCATACACGTTTTTAAGAACCATGTCCTGCCTTATGCAACGCCAAGAGGATCTTCATACACTGAAGAGCCAAAGAAATTGGTATATCTGCCTAATATTGTGTAGGACCCTCGCGAGCACGTAGAGGTGCCGTAACACGACGTGGCATGGACTCGACTAATGTCTCAAGTAGTGGTGGAGGAAATTGACACTATGAATCCTGAAGGGCTGTCCATAAATCCGTAAGAGTACGAAGGGCTGCAATTTGCGGAAGGGCTGCACTTCTGTAAAGCTGAGCGATTCTCTTCAGTTGTCGTAGGTCCCGTTCTCTGCGCCTGAGACTTGTTCACTTACACTATGTTATCAAAAGTATCCTGAAACCCCAAAAACATACGTTTTTCATATTAGGCGCATTGTGCTGCTACCTACTGCGAAGTAGCGACCCCAGTAGTCATTTGACGTTGTGTGAGAGCAGAATGGGATGCTCCGCGGAGCTCACGGACTTGGAACGTGGTCAGGTGATTGGGTGTCACTTGTGTCATACGTCTGTATGCGAGATTTCAACACTCCTAAACATCCCTAAGTCCACTGTTTCTGATGTGATAGTGAAGTGGAAACGTGAAGAGACACGTACATCACAAAAGTGTACAGGCCGACCTCGTCTGTTTATGACGAGACCACCGACAGTTGATAAGGGTCGTAATATGTAACAGGCAGACATCTATCCAGACCACCACACAGGAATTCCAAACGGCATCAGAATCCACAGAAAGTAATAGGACAGTTAGGCGGGAGGTGAGAAAACTTGGATTTCTTGGTCGAACGGCTGCTTATAAGCCACACATCACGCCGGTAAATGCCAACTGACGCCTCGCTTGGTGTAAGGAGCGTAAACGTTGGACGACTGAACAGTGGAAAAACGTTGTGTAGAGTGACTAATTATGACACACAATGTGTTGATCCGATGGCGGGGTGTGGGTATGGCGAATGCCCGATGAACTTCATCTGCCAGCGTGTGTAGTGCCAACAGTAAAATTCGGAGGCGGTGATGTTATAGTGTAGTCGTGTTTTTCATGGAGGGACCTTGCACCCCTTGATGTTTTTAGTGGCACTATCACAGGACAGTCGTACACCGATGTTTTAAGCACCTTCTTGCTTCCCATTCTTGTAGAGAAATTAGGGGACGGCGATTGCATCTTTCAATACGATCGTGCATCTGTTCATAATGCACGGCCTGTGGCGGAGTGGTTATACGACAATAACATCCCTTTAATGGACTGGTCTGCACACAGTCCTGACCTGAATCCTACGGGACACCGTCAGGATGTTTTGGAACGCCGACTTTGTGCCAGGCCTCACTGACCGGCACCGATACCTCTCCTCATCGCAGCACTCCGTGAAGAAGGGCTGCCATTCTCCAAGATACCTTTCAGCACCTGATTGAACATATGCCTACGAGAGTGGAAGCTGTCATCAAGGCTAAGGGTGGGCCAACAGCATACTGAATTCCGGCATTACCGATGGAGGGCGTCACGGACTTGTAAGTCATTTTCAGCCAGGTGTCCCGATAGTTTTGATCACATAGTGTACATAGGCGTTGCCGACCGCAGCGCCGTATTCTGCCTGTTTACGTATCTCTGTATTTGAATACTCATGCCTGTACGAGTTCCTTTGGTGCTTCAGTGTAAATCCTGTTGACTTCAGTGCAGTTATTTGCTTTGAATAAAAGTGTTATTATGTTCTTCTCTGTGGTCTAAGTCTCATCGAGACACGTTGCTCTGCAGCGACACATCATGCGAAAGTTAATTTCGTCGTTAAGCTTTGTATACCAGTGTTGACGCCCTGCTTCCTGTACGCGGCTCCATCGACACGCGTGCTCACTTTAGCGCATGCGCCGGACGTAGCCGCTGGACTGCCAGGACAGTGGTCCAGTCGTCCTGCTGTCTGCTAGGCGGCGTCCCGGCAAGTGTCCGCTGGTGACTCACTCTGCAGGAAGGCGGGCACCAGCCGCCAGCCTACCACCAGCAGGACTCTGTCCTGGGCTTCCTGTAGAGGTTACAGCTGTATAGTTAACTTATATACATGTTAACAATAGTTATACCGCTAAATAACTAGCGGAAAAGTGCTCGTATCGGAGCACTAAAAAGGCGAATGCTCCTGTTTAGAAGATTAACTGAAAAGTGTGTTACCAGCTGTGTCATTCTACCTTTCTCAGCACCTTTAACCATTTTCCCAAAAACTTTGGCTTGCGATCATATTTGCGCATTTTAACATGCAAGTCTATCCGTCACTGCCACAAGCGCCCCTGACTGTAACTCGTTCATACTCACCAGTCCATCCCTGCAAGCCGCTCAAACTTACGCACTGCCAATTTCTCATTCTTACTCAGCCATTCACCATAACTCACTATCATTATCTCTTTGTGTCTTTCTGTCACAGTCTGCCCTTCCACAGCCACAGTCTCCTTCGTTCTGTCCTAGCACTACCATCTCCTCTCACTACCACTTCCTCCCTTTTACTCTCTCTCTTGCAGCTACTATCTCATCCAGTCTTTCCCTCTGCTCCTGTCTCTTCTCACTGTAAATCTCTCTCTCTTCTGCATTGTCATTGTCATATAATCCGTCTCTCAATATCACTGGCTATCACTCGCTTCCACTCTCTGGCTTTTTATTCTCTCCCACTTGCATTGTCTCCTTTACTCTTTCCTTGTCTTCGTTCTGTCGCTGTCAGCTATGATCCACTGCCATATGTCACTCTACATTTCTCACTCTGCCACTGTCTCTTTCGCTCTTTTTATACCAGAACCACTGTTTACTATCTTCTAGCATTTGTTACTTTTCGTCTCTTTCCCACTGCCACTGTCTTCTTCTCTCTCAGCATTTCGCATGGCATAACATTTAGAATTTTTTTTTAAATGGCTGAGTATGGTGCCAACGGCCTTGTGGCAGTGGTAACACCGGTTCCCGTCAGATCACCGAAGTTAAGCTCTGTCGGGCTGGGCTAGCACTTGGATGGGTGACCATTTGGTCTGCTGAGCGCTGTTGGCAAGCGGGGTGCACTCAGTCTTTGTGAGGCAAACTGAGGAGCTACTTCATTGAGATGTAGCGATGCCAGTCTCGGAAACTGACACACGGCCGAGAGAGCGGTGTGCTGACCACATGCCCCTCCATATCCGCATCCAGTGACGCCTGTGGGCTGAGGATGACACGGCGACCGGTTGCTACCTTTGGGCCTTCATGGCTTGTTCGAGAGGAGTTAAGTTTTTTTTTTTTTTTTTTTTTTTTTGTTTTAGCTGAGGAAGGTAGAATGAGGCAGCTGGTGACCCACATTTCGGTCAGTCCTATAAACAGGAGAACACCCACCTTTTTTGTGCTTCGATAAGAGCATCTTTTTCTCTGGTTTATTTCTTTTCCATGACTCAGCTGACATGTCACTCATATGAAAAAGAACTTTCTGGGCCAGTAAAATTTAGATAGTTTGCTCATGTGAAATTGAAATATCTCGAAACTAGTTTTACACCTCACATTGGATTTTATGTGTGAAAATATTTCCCAGAACACTTGTGATGGTACTGGAGATATTTTACAGCATATTTCTTCGAGCTAAGTCACTTTACAACGTGTGCTAATAGGGTAATTTTGCAACTCTGTATCTCGGGAACGGATAAAGATGACAAGAAAATTTTCGGTGTTCTTAGGAGTGGAGATCTTAGGAATATATAGCAAAAATTTCAGACACTTGATGTGCATAGACACATTGGAACACACGGTCCGCTTTTGGCACGAAAACATAGTAAGAAGAAAAACCTTCATCTTTCGGACTTGCAGCTCTTGAAGTTTTTCCGTGTTTCCAATTCAAATTACTGGATATAGGTGCCGCATTTTATGCAAAACACTGTTTTTCATATTATCCAAACATGCTTTGACACCTCCACACCATCATCAGTGGGTTTTGTTTCTTGAAAAATTGTAAATAGTAAACATATTTCAGGTTGTAGCAGATCTAACAAAATGAGGCCTGAGGACAGTTTTTGTTTGTTTTTATTCTTACCTTTTACGTTATATGCTTTAACAGGACCATCAATATACTGTCCTGCACTCTTACCTTGTCATCTGCAAATTAAACGATGTAAATATAAATTTTATCAGCGAGTTAACACGTCCCTTGTTTTTTTAAAAACTTGATTTTGGTGCTGCAAAATATTTTGGGTATGTATTTTGTATTACTCACATTTTGTTGTGACTGATCCTTTCGCTTCTGAGGGCACTGCACTGCACTTTGTCGTAGCTTCTGTTTCACGAACGGCCGCCCGTAGTGGCCGTGCGGTTCTAGGCGCCGCGGTCTGGAACTGCGAGACCTCTACGGTCGCAGGTTCGAATCCTGCCTCGGGCATGGATATGTGTGATGTCCTTAGGTTAGTTAGGTTTAACTAGTTCTAAGTTCTAGGGGACCAGTGACCTCAGAAGTTGAGTCCCATAGTGCTCAGAGCAATTTGAACCATTTTTACGAACTCGTTTTTACTTCGCAAGATGCAGTGTGAATGATGTTCTTGCGTGTTCTAACTCTGTCGATGCTTGAGTAACAAGAAGAAACAGTTTTCTGCATAAAAGAAGGAACCTATATCTAACATTTTTTGGTGGCTTTGTAGGAACCACGCATGAACTAATGGTGCCTTCATAGTCATATTAAGGCCAACCGTTGACCACATCAAACGCAAAAAAGAGAAACAACTGATTTGCTCCATTTTCCTAAGCAGTGGGAAGTGTGTAAAGGTCATACTTTGATCCTGCACTCTAAGGTAGTGACTCTATGACGATCCTTCTGCTGGGTATACAAATGTTCCATAGCCAAGAGACTATCCAAAACACTTGACACCACCTGTCTCGCGACTGCTACGGTTGCAGGTTCGAATCCTGCCTCGGGCATGGATGTGTGTGATGTCCTTAGGTTAGTTAGATTTAAGTAGTTCTACGTTCTAGGGGACTGATGGCCACAGATGTTAAGTCCCATAGTGCTAAGAGCCATTTTTTTTAACCACCTGTCTATCACCAAAAGAACCCAAGATATGAGCCCCGGAAGAGTCTCTATTTTATGCGAGGCGTTTTGGAAATAATAGGTAGCGCATACCGTCGCATGCGTACCTATATTGGTAGTTCTGTAAGTAAAGCCAGGGCTGTCCCAAGAGACTAGTAAGGCAGGTCCCCGTGAAGGGCGCAAGCGCAGAGGCGACGCAAGACTGACTTAGAAAAATACGAAAGAAAGACGTTTAATGAATAAACTTGGAGATAATATCTTTATATATTGTATCGAAATTTATGAAAGATACCGATATTACTGAGACACAAATATCGATACTTCGAAATATCGGTCGATATTTTCAACATTTACAGTAATTTAAAAAAGAATTGATCGAAGTCACAGAAATGGTTAACAACATTTGAAAGCTGACAAATACTTCATTATATCCGACATAAACCAATAAGATACACACAGTGTACTATAAAATCGTATTATAAGAACACTTATTAAAAAATTGTTTAATGAAACCAATAATAATCGCCGATAGACACTAATAGAACATTTTGTTCTATCAGTCTGCTTCTGTTATTTATCACAACCAAGTTTACTAAGGAAGCTACTCTTCTCGATGAAAAAGATGAGGCTCGGCATATTAAGTATTTTTGAGCACTTTCTGACAAAACAGGTGTGAAATGACTTCTAAATACTTCAAATAACAAAGTCCATTTTCCATTAAATACCAGTGCAGTGATGTGTGTGATTTTTGTGCCCAGAGTACGTTACTTTTACAGTGCATCTATCTTTCCTTGATCCAGGCAATCAGGAGGTAAGAGAAGCGCACATTCTGCCAGTTAGTTGGGAGCAGGAAATAATAATTTCCACCATTCTCACACAGTGCTGTCACCAAATGGGTGCATTTCGCACCTTGTACCTGTCATTTGCAATGCTAGAAATGACACTCAGAAGTAACAAGCTGTCATGAATACGCCGTATGATGCATTCTTATTCAAATTTTGTGCTCATTTGTAGTACTGTATATGAAATAAAATCAAGCCCATTATAAAACATTTCCTGTGAGACCGAAAAAATTGGAAATAGTTGGAATGGGCAAGAAATCGGCTGGGGAGGACTATAGTGCTCATGATTCAAGAGAAGACAGACTATGAAAATATCGCTTCCGATTTTCAATATGAAATATAGCGGGGGGGGATAAGTAATTTACTTGCTCCTCGAGTTAGTTCTTATATGTTCTTCCCGCCACCATTCCCTCGCCCCACCCCGAAGCCCAAAAAGAATTTAAGAATAAACGTTCTGGTGCTGATAATAATATGCGAGCAATAATGCTTCCGTTACGCGACCGTTCTTCCAGAAACAGTCACTTAACATAAGCAAATTCATAATGAAAGACACATTTCAGGGAGTATTTAATTAACACCGTGGATTATGATAAACGGTAGTAGTGACTGTCAGTATCTGACCAATGCAGCATTTCTCTTCTTTTACTCTCGATTCGAATGAGCATGCCTCGTAAAAAGCATTCTGAATGGTGAAAAAAGCGCTTGGATCGCCAGGGGCAATAGAGTCGGGCGCCACTATTAGAACCATTTCACAGCAGACCTGCTGAGGGAGAAGCGAGAGTTAATAGTCCACCGACCATAGGCCATGCTTTTGTAGACGGGACTTCCAGCTTTTTTTCTGAACAAAGATAGGATTTCCTGTGCCGAAAGCAACTGGAGAAAACATTTCACAGCCTGGGAATGGAGTGAGAAGGTTCACGTTTAAGCAGATGGCACGACTGTTCAAATGGTTCAAATGGCTCTGAGCACTATGGGACTTAACATCTGAGGTCATCAGTCCCCTACAACTTAGAACTGCTTAAACCTAACTAACCGAAGGACATCACACACATCCATGCCTGAGGCAGAATTCGAACCTGCGACCGTAGCAGTCGCGCGGTTCCAAACTGAAGCGCCTAGAACCGCTCGGCCACCGCGGCCGGCGGCACGATTGTGCTCAAATGCAAAAAGCTGACTGTTTCTCGAGAAAGCACCAGACACCAGACACTTAAAAAAGGGAGGCACCGCTAAATGTGTTGACACAACGTAAGAGCCAACAACATTAGCTAGCGTAGAAAATTGTTGGTTGGAGACATAAACGAAACGGTGGCGACGAAGTCGACCTCGTTGGCCACAGTGAGAGACAGAGAGAGAGAGAGAGAGAGAGAGAGAGAGAGTAAAGCGACGTTTTTCTGCAGAAGACGGTAGCACGAAAATTATTAGTTAACTAGTTAGGAGGGGGATTAGTGTTTTCTAAGGAGTACTTTTATCGGCTGGGAATTGGAAAATCCAGAACCCGGCCAGTCTGAATTCAGTAACAGACACAAAACGGAGTTAAGCGTAATTCCCTCGTAGTAAACATTCCATGAGAAACCACTTCATCTACAACTCCAACTTGAACTCAATCTTGGCGAGCGTCCGTCGCCAGACTTCCACGCCGAGAGCCGTTTTCTGTGCTGGCCTGCTGTGCCGCCTGAGCTGATGCACCGGGGACTTAGAAAAATTTCGAGCTGCACTTAGGCGCTGGCGAGAGTCGTTGGTTCTGCCAGTGATCGGTTCTGTAGCCACTTCAACCTCTACCTGCAGTAGTATGGTGAGATCAAGCCGCAACCACGAGACGAAGTGTAGAGACATTGAATCATTTTATGGTAATTCAGTTGCTTCAAGTTTCAGTCTTAAGATTTGTATTTTGACGCAGACGAACACTCTTCTTACAACTCTGATCACAGATTTTACGTGTTCTCTTATGTAATACTACCTGCTCTCAACTGACATCACTACAAAGACTGGACACTCCACGATTCCAATTAATTCAGCTGCGTGATTATTAGCATCTTTTCCCCCGACCCCTATGTCAAATATTCCAAGACCTTATTACATTATTGTGATTTGTTTTATCAAAAATTGTATCCTAATAAATCAAAGTTACTGTGATTCCTGTCTCTTTTAGTAGTCAAAAGTTTCCCCAGTCATTATTTTGGAGGGCACCCCGATTTCATTGCGACACCTGCAAATCTTGCATTACAGTTGTAAAACCAAACCAGGTTGCACTTCATGTATGTTAAACCTACCTACAAATTTATAAACTTTGCTAAACAGACGTGAAAAGAGCTACGGCAAGGTATTTTATGGGAAGGGAAACGGCGTAGTTTTGAAATTTCTACGTGGGGTCAGACTGCCTCGTTACGGTTCTGAGTTTAGCGAGGAGCTTTTGACAATGTAGACTGCAATATATTCTTTGGTATTCTGAAGTTACCCGGGTTAAAATACAGCAAGAAGAAGATTATCTGTAAGTTGTATAGTAACCACACCGCAGTTGCAAGAACAGGACATGAAAGGAAGAAGTAGCTGCAAATGAGACAGAGATGTATCCCATTCCATGTATTTTCCAAACTATTCAAAAAGCAACTACAAATTAAAGAGAAATTGGAAAAGGAAGTTAACTTCAACTAAAAGAAGTAAGACCTTTAATGTTTCTGACAGAGATGGGAATGCGCTTGGAACTCCAGTTCAACGTAATGAACAGTCTTTTGAAAATAGATAAGATTAACATCAACAAAAGTAAAAGTAAGGTAATGAAGTGCAATCGAGTAAAACAAGCGATTCTGAAGAAATTAGTAAATGAGAGGTAACATGAGTTTATATGGGCAGCAAAACAATGGCCGAAGTAGGCGGGATATGAAATACAGACTGACCAGACTGACAACAGAAAGGGAAGCAGTTGAAATACAGGGTGATACAAAAAGAATACCACAACTTTAAAAATGTGTATTCAATGAAAGAAACATAATACAGTATAACCTTCTGTTATACATCATTACAAAGAGTATTTAAAAAGGTTTTTTTTCACTCAAAAACAAGTTCAGAGATGTTCAATATGGCCCCCTCCAGACACACGATCAATATCAACCCGATACTCCAACTCGTTCCACACTCTCTGTAGCATATCAGGCGTAACAGTTTGGATAGCTGCTGTTATTTCTCGTTTCAAATCATCAATGGTGGCTGGGAGAGGTGGCCGAAACACCATATCCTTAACATACCCCCATAAGAAAAAATCGCAGGGGGTAAGATCAGGGCTTCTTGGAGGCCAGTGATGAAGTGCTCTGTCACGGGCTGCCTGGCGGCCGATCCATCGCCTCGGGTAGTTGACGTTCAGGTAGTTACGGACAGATAGTGCCATTGTGGTGGCGCTCCATCCTGCTGAAATATGAATTGTTGTGCTTCTTCGAGCTGAGGGAACAGCCAATTCTCTAACATCTCCAGATACTGTAGTCCAGTTACAGTAGCACCTTCGAAGAAAAAGGGACCAAAAACTTTATTGGCTGAAATGGCACAGAAAACGTTCACCTTAGGCGAGTCACGTTCATACTGAGTTGTTTCCCGCGGATTCTCAGTGCCCCATATACAGACATTGTGACGGTTGACTTTCCCGTTAGTGTGGAAAGTTGCTTCATCACTAAACACAATCTTTGAAACGAAAGATTCATCTGTTTCCATTTGAGCAAGGATAAAATCACAGAAATCGATTCTTTTAATCTTATCAGCTGCAGACAGTGCTTGAACCAATTTCAGACGATAAGGTTTCATAACTAACCTTTTTCGTAGGACTCTCCATACAGTTGACTGTGGAATTTGCAGCTCTCTGCTAGCTCTGCGAGTCGATTTTCCTGGGCTGCGAACAAATGCTTGCTGGATGCGTGCTACATTTTCATCACTCGTTCTCGGTCGTCCAGAACTTTTCCCTTTGCACAAACACCCATTCCCTGTAAACTGTTTATACCAACGTTTAATACACCACCTATCAGGAGGTTTAACACCATACTTCGTTCGAAATGCACGCTGAACAACTGTCGTCGATTCACTTCTGCCGTACTCAATAACACAAAAAGCTTTCTGTTGAGCGGTCGCCATCTTAGCATCAACTGACGCTGACGCCTAGTCAACAGCGCCTCAAGCGAACAAATGTACAACTAAATGAAACTTTATAGCTCCCTTAATTCGCCGACAGATAGTGCTTAGCTCTACTTTTTGTCTTTGCAGAGTTTTAAATTCCTAAAGTTGTGGTATTCTTTTTGAATCACCCTGTATAAAGATCTGTTAACATCGAATATATACACTGACGAGCCGAAACATTATGACCAGCTGCGTAACAGCTTGTTCGGGCACCTTTGTAACGCAATGCAACCCTATACCATCATGTCAGGTACTGGACCCGTATCATGCTGACAAATGTCTCCGAACATATATCTGTCCAACTGGATGCCGCACGACTGAAACGATTACGTGGTGCTGCTGATGTATCCAACGCTGCCATCTGGATGGGAGGGGGGGGGGGGGGGAGAACCAACACAGTCTCTCTGATGATGCGTCAAGGAAGCCACAGCAATATTCGTTATGATGACAGCCGTGATGCTCCAGGCGATGTCGCACGTCCATGTGGATACTAATCTTTCTGTAAACATGCCCGTTTCCTGACTCGAGATATTTCACTGTTACACGATGCTACACTACCGAGCTATCAGTGGGTCTGTTCTCTCGGGCTCTAGCCACGTGGAGCCGCTGAGATCCTGCATGGCGTTGAGTAACGCCCTCCTGAACCAATCAATTCCACATTCGCATAACAAACATAGCATTCCGACCAATGCACGTATCAATATCCCGGAACAATAAACCGCAATCTTGATAGCGTACAGTCCTGCAGCTGACAAATCCCAGTACATGCTGCTAGATGTTTCTCTTTCTTACACAACTCATAACACGATCATCTCAAAAAAGAAGAAACAAGCATTCAAATGCAATTTTTAAACGAAATGCTTAAAATATCATTACATACAATACGTAGACGGTCCTTCCACTTTGTGGAGCTGCATTAAAATGCCAATCACTTGCATATCAAAGCATGTAGTACTCAACACACCAATTGGACATTTGTTGCATACCATCTACAAGACGTTAACAGTTTAGTGGTCTGCAGTATATATGTGCATCAGCCCTTCATGATGCGCCCACCTTACTACACTCTCTGATCAGAAGAGTGAGGAACGCAGGACAGGAGAAAACAAGATGACATTTCGCGAATCTAGGAGAGGTGTGATGTTATTTGACATTGTAAAATCGAGTCAAATTGGCAAAGAATTTGGCAGTGGGAGTGCAGTCAGTTTGACGTTATACCCGCTCTAGGCTAGAAGGATGCACTGGTTCGGTCGGGAAGGGTATCGTAAAGTTGTATTAATTCCTGAGGCAAGCTGGCCTGCAGTTGACCTTGACATCCTGGACTCTGGCACTGGGACGAAGTTGGCGCCCCCGCCATTCCCACCTATGTTCAGTCAGAGACAGATACGAGGAACTTGCTGGGCTCAGGAGTACCTCCTCATCACGCAGGAAATTCATGGAGTCGCGAACCTTATGTGGAGTAGTATTGTCCCGTTGGAAAATGGCTTCATCATAATGTTACCTAAGACGCAACACATGAGGACACAGGATGTATGTGACCTACAGTTGTAACGTCACAGATTCCTCAGTCACTACAATCCGTGACATGAAGTCATAGCCTGACCGCTCGCCACGCCATAACGGCAGGAGTAACACTGCTGTGCCTCTTCAAAACATTTGAAGAATAGGACCTTTCTCCAAGTCGCCGCCTACTCGCCGACGATGTTCTCTGGAGTAATGCAGAGCAGCGATTCATCTCTGAACACTTTGCGGCTCCGGTCATCAGCAGTCCGTGCTCCCCAGTGACGGCTCCACTACAACCACGGCCGTTCGAGGAGTGCTGCTGATGGCAGCCTACTCGTCTGGCTCTTGCTAGTCTCAGATATATTCAGCGGCATTAGTGGAAAGTTGGACGGGGTCCATTACTTGTACTCGGACAGAAACGCAAATGTCAAAGGGTTACAATGTCCTTCAAGAAAGAACTGTGACAGACCCCGAACCACAGGGAAATAACATGAATTGATACTATGAAATAGTGAATTGATAATCTATATTTTGCCAAATAAAACCTGCAATTATTTCGCCCTGCATCACCCAGGTTCTCAGAACTCCTGAAGATAGACGTAGACTGTGGATATTGTATCACAGACAAAGTCTCTTTGACTGTTCACATATGTCTCTAAAACCGCCCAAAGATGGAAACAACCTCACAGGAGCAGCGCCTATTAGACGAAGGGGATCCGACAGCCGATCAGTTCCAGTCATTCCACCAGGAAGGAGGTACGCGGCTCGTGTTGTCTGTAGTTCTACCATCCCTAGACGGTCAGTACCGCGGTTCGATCGCGTCCCTATTGTTACTTTGTGCCACGAATGGCTCTCAAAGAGGGAAGTGTCCAGGCGTCTCGAAGTGAACCAAAGCGATGTTGTCCGGACATGTAGGAGATGCAGAGAGACAGGAAGTGTCAATGACATGCCCCGCTCAGGCCGCTCAAGGGCTACTACTGCAGTGGATGACCGCTACCTACGGATTATGGCTCGGAGGAACCCTGCCAGCAACGCCACCAAGTTGAATAATGCTTTTCGTGCAGCCACAAGAAGTCGTGTTACAACTCAAACTGTGCGCAATAGGCTGCATGATGTGCAACTTCACTCCCCACGTCCATGGCGAGGTCCATCTTTGCAACTG
Source organism: Schistocerca nitens (assembly GCF_023898315.1). NCBI lineage: Eukaryota > Metazoa > Arthropoda > Insecta > Orthoptera > Acrididae > Schistocerca > Schistocerca nitens. The sequence goes on from NC_064622.1 coordinate 229,256,735, forward strand.
AGGCTCCATGTAGCGCAGTACAGATGGGCCCAACAACATGCCGAATGGACCGCTCAGCATTGGCATCACCTTCTCTTCATCGATGAGTGTCGCATATGCCTTCAACCAGAGAATCGTCGAAGACATGTTTGGAGGCAACCCGGTCAGGCTGAACGCCTTCGACACACTATCCATCGATTGCAGCAAGGTAGAGGTTTCCTGCTGTTTTGGGGTGGCATTATGTGGGGCCGACATACGCCTCTGGTGGTCATGGAAGGCGCAGTAACGGCTGTACGATACGTGAATGCCAGCCTCCGACCGATAGTGCAACCATATCGGCAGCATATTGGCGAGGCATTCGTCTTCATGGACGACAATTCGTACCCCCATCGTGCTCATCTTGTGAATGACTTCGTTCAGGATAATGACATCGTTCGATTACAGTGGCCAGCATGTTCTCCAGATATGAACGTGCTTGCGATGGATTGAAATGGGCTATTTATGGACGACGTGAGGCACCAACCACTCTGAGGGATCTACACCGAATCGCTGTTGATGACTGGGACAATATGGACCAACAGTGCCTTGATGAACTTGTGGATAGTATGCCACGACAAATACAGGCATGCACCGCTGCAAAATGACGTGCTACTGGGTATTAGAGGTACCAGTGTGTACAGCAATCTGGACTACCACCTCTGAAGGTCTCGCTGTATGGTGGTACAATATGCAATGTGTGGTTTTCAGGAGGAAGAAAAAGGTCGGAAATGATGTTTATGTTGATCTCTATTCCAGTTTTCTGTACAGATTCCGGAACTGTCGGAACCGAGTTGATGCAAAACTTTTTTTGATGTTTGTATCTTTTAAAAATGAATTGTACTTGACTGGGCTACTCGCAACTGTAACCCAGATCCCACTAGGCATCCTTGGAACTAATCAGTGTGAGTTTTGGATGCCACGTCAAATCGTCAAAAAATGGGCATCAGTCCTCAGTGACAAGTCTTCCTCGAGAATTTAACGTTAATGTAGTAGCACAAGTCTGCACATAAGTGATTATGTGATCGCCACCTTAGGAAAGAATATCTGTTCATGAGCCGATACACCCATGGCAATAGAGTACGTACAAATGGTTCAGATGGCTCTGAGCACTATGGGACTTAATATCTGAGGTCATCAGCCCCTAAGGACATCACACACATCCATGCCCGAGGCAGGATTCGAACCTGCGACCGTAGCGGTCGCGCGGTTCCAGACTGAAGCGCCTAGAACCGCTCGGCCGCGCCGGCCGGCAGAGTACGTACACTGAGGGGACGAAAGTCATGAGGTACCTCCTAACAATGTGTCAGACCTCCTTCTGCCCGCCGGAGTGCCGCAATTGGACATGGCATCGACTCAATAAGTCGTCTGCAGTCCCGAGCAGAAAGTTTGAGCCATACTGCCTCTGTAGACGTCTCTAACGGCGAAAGTATTGCCGGTGGAAGATTTTGTGCACGAACTGACCTCTCGATTACGTCCCATAAATGTTCGATGGGATTCACTTTGACCGTTCTGAGCGGCCAAGCAATTCACTCTAACTATCGACAGTGCTCTTCAAAACGACTGTGAACAACATTGGCGCGCTGACAAGGTGCATTGTCATCCGTAACAGTTCCGTCGCTGATTGGCAACATGATGTCCACGAATAGCTGAAAACGGTCTCCAAGCAGCTCTACATCCAAAGGATCCAGTCCATTCCACGTAAACGCAGCCAACACATTATGGAGCCACCACCAGCATGGACCGCGCCTTGTTGACAACTTTGGTACGTGGCACCGTCGGTCCTGCACCACACTCGAACCCTGTCATCGGCTCTTACCAACTGAAATCGAGACTCATCTGATGACGCCACAGTTTTCCATTGGTCAGAGGTCAAACGGTATACTCATGAGCCCAGGAGAGAGGCTGCAGGCAATGGCGTGATTTTAGCAAAGGCACTCGCGTCAGTCGTCTGCTGCCTTAGACATTAACATCAACTATCGCCACATTGTGCTAACGTATACGTTCGTTGTACGTCCGACATTGACTTATGCACTGTTGCTTGTGTGTTAGCACTGACAACCATACGCAAACGCCGCTGCTCTCGGACGTTAAGTGAAGGCCGTCGGCCACTGCGTTGTCCTTGATGAGAGGTAATGCCGAAAATTTGATATTCTCGGCACACTCTTGGCACTGTGGATCGCGGAAGAGAATTCCCTACGATTTGTGAAGTGAAATGTCCTTTGTGTCACCCTCCAATTACTATTCAGCGTTCGAGGTGTGTTAATTCCCGTCGAGTGCCCATAATCACGTCGGAAATCTTTTCACATGAATCACCTAAGTACGAAAGACAGCTCCGCCAGTACACTGCCATTTTATACCTCGTGTATATGACACTACCGCTATCCGTATATGTACATTTCCCTATCCCACGACTTTTGTCACCTCAGTGTGTATCTTCGACGTGGCTGAATTGCAAAACCCACTCGCTCGATCGATTGATTACAGTCAGAAATTCACGTAGGCTCTTGGTAACAATAACTGCAACTATGTTTTAATTTGCGTGTGTGATATTTGTGCTTCCCTCTACACCAACACTCGGAACGCCAGACTTCGTGATCGGATGCCAATCGACTGGGAGACCTCGTTTCTACGGTCCACCCTGGCCCCGGGCAAGTCGTCATCGGCCACATTTCACTCCGATAGGGCGATTTCGATGCGCCTCGCTTACAGGGAACGCCCTGACATCAACTTGACAACACCGGGGCACAATGCATATTGATGCGACAATAACGTACGGCCAGTTCGTCACAGAGAATGACGCTGGTTCATGCGGAGGAGAACAGGTTGGTAGGAGAGGAATGCGATACTAACAGGACTCGCTAAGAGGACGATTCGTCTGCTTCCTAAAATGGGATCGATCCGGCTAGGGTGGCCGTACAACCAGCTCACTTCACTACCGTCGACGCAGCTAGCAGTCCCATTAGTACTCGCAAGACCCACGCCACACACAGGCTACACACAGCTTCTCCGTCCTTGGTAAGCTGCTTAAAATATTCCAAACTTTTTTTCCCCTGTACGACATGTGTAAATTAACTGTACGCAAAGAGTATCAATAGAAAACAACGAACATATGTTAGTGATATTCTAGAAACTACGTTATGATATTGACATCAATAAGCATTGTGCACCAAAAAGGAGATTAGTCAAGTGAGGACGAAGACATGAACTAGTACATAAGAGTTGATACTAAATCAACTAACCGAAAATGGGAAATAGACTTTCCTCTTGTTGAGAAGGAAGGAAACATTTCTCAAAGCAGTATCAGAGCTAAAATGTAACATTGGTCCCCATGTGTATAACTCACGGTGTGTCTGTAATCAAACAAGAGGTTAAAGAGTCCAAATTAGGACTGATTCAAGATAGTCCATCATTTACTTTATTTTCGAACAAATGGAGAGTGGTTTTGCCTTTAGAAAAAGTTGAATGCGCGCCCTTGACGAAACAGATACGAGTATAAGTAAAAAAGGCGCTTGCCACGTATAATTACAGATCTTTAACTGTGGTAAGATTATACTCTGAAGAAGCTTAAGGAAGTCAAATATGTGTATCACCTTACCCAACTTGATTTTGCTTTCCACATAAAACAATGTGCTATGATTCATAACTTTTTATTTTACACAACGTATTTTTCAGGTCAAAAATCCCTTTCGTACTGTTACAGTTTCAGAGATGCTACGAGGCCGTGCTGAAAACTAGTGATTTCGAATTTGTTACATGAAAACTCTAAACGCTTTTTAAATTAAACATACATAAACATACATATATATCTTTATACTTCATACCCACGTATTTGTAGCCCTCACCCTCCAGAGGCCTCCGCATTGCAGATGTAACATGGCTGTGTCTAATGTAACAGTAACGGTGCTTGAGAAACTGCATGCTGTAATCGAGTTTCGCATTTGAGGAGTTCGTCCACATACTGAGCACCTTCTCCTTCACCATAACATGCCAGAGAGCGCTGCGATGTCTGCAACAACCCGACGTCTTTAGTTTACTGTCATCCGTCATCCTCCACACTGTCCCGACTTGGTCCCGTTCCATTTTCATCTGTTAAAGAACACCTCCGAGAACTTCACTTTGATAGTGATGAAGCAAGTAGAGGTGTGGTTGTGGCTCCGTCAGCGAAGTCAAATAATCTACAGTGACGGTTGGCAGAAATGTGTTTTGTCACCAGGACGGCTATGTTGAGAAATAAATATCTAAAAACGTGAACAATAAGATGTAGAATGTCAACAATGTTTGTTTTATTTACAAAGCTTTAAGAATTTTCACACAAAAAGCCGGAGGCATTACTTTTCAGTACGCTGTCGCGTTAAAGTGTTCAGGAGTGCTGTGAAACGCATAATGTACAACCACCAATGAAATTAAGAGGTACAGTAATTCTAAATATATTAATCTCTTACAATTTACAAATAATAAATTGAGTGAGGATATGAGACATTATTGGCATTATATCTAACAGTTTACATGATAAATAAAAAGTCGCGTACAATACATAGTTTACGGAGGATACTACTTTCCAAGCAAAAGACTTCTTTTCTAGAAGTGTGAAGGGAAAAGTACGAGGGGCATTCAATAATTAAAGAGACAAATTGGTCTGGGGAAAAAACTGTTAGTAGGGAAAGTTTGTTACTTTTGTGGCTTTAAGTTGGCATCACTGGGGTGAGCCCTGTTCAGCTGATGTATCAACATTCTTTTGTTTATAACTTCAAAAACACATTTCAAGATGGCGAGTCCGCTTGAAACGTCCTCATTAGTTGATCAACGTTCTGTTATTTGTTTTTTACTTGCTGAAGTCGAGAAACCAGTGAATACCTACTGTAGAATGTCTAAAGTTTATGGCGAAGGTTGTATCAATCGTGCAAATTTTTACAAGTGGACAGAACAGTTCAAAAATGGTCGAGACTCAGTTATTGACGAACACCTTTCTGGCCGACCAATTGCAGTTTCAACTCCCACACTTGAAAGTCGAATTGATGACATTATTCGTGCCGACCGCCGTCTGACTGTCGAAATGATAGTTGATAAGGTTCAAGTTAGTATCGGTACTGTTCATAACATTATCTGCAACAAGGTGAAGTACCGCAAAAACATGTGCAAAATGGGTCCCAAAGGAGTTGACGCGGCTACGCAAGGAAACAAGGTTGAGAGCGTGCACAGAACAAAAGGAACGTTATGAAAGAGTAGGTGAGCACTTCCTCAACAAAATTTTAACTAGTGATGAAATTTGGGTTCACTATTATGGGCCAGAATCAAAAAGACAAAGCATGGAGTGGAAACACCAACTCACCTGTCAAGAAAAAATTCAAAACGCAAGCATCAGCAGGAAAAGTCATGTTGACGGTGTTCTGGGATGCTGAAGGTCCAGTTCTTTGTGATTATCTCGAAGAGCAGCGTACAATGAACAGCCAATAATACTCGGATTTGCTTTTAAACAAGCTAAAGCCAGCCATCAGAGAGAGACGATGTGGATCTCAGAGGAGAGCTGTGATTCTCTAGCAAGACAACGCACGTCCTTATGCTGCTCAACTAACCCCTGAAACCATCGACAAAATGGCCTGGGAAGTACTGCCTCATCCCCGTTACAGTCCTGATTTAGCACTCAGTGATTTCCATTTGTTTGGTGCACTGAAGGAGGTATTATGTGGAAAGAGGATCTAGGACAACGAGGACGTGAAAAAGTTTGTGGGAAATTGGTTCAAACATCAATATAAAGAGTTCTTTGAAGCCGGAATAAAAAAGCTTGTAGCCTATTGGAACAAATGCATAAATGTTCAAGGGGATTGTGTTTAAAAGTAGAAATAGTATTGTTCTGTAAAAAAGTAAACTCTTTTTTTCTCCAGACCATTCTGTCTCCTTATTTAATGAATGACCCTCGTACTACATGGTTAAAGAGCCGAAACAAGGCAAAAATGCGCAGTAAACATAGGCTCTAAAATGCATAACGTAACAGCTGCAAGCATTTGTTCATCTTCGCAGCTGTGAAACACATCTCTTCTACTACCAAATCTTTGCTATCACTAACGACCCGCAGAATGTAGAGAACAAACGGGGAAACATCCCTCGGTTATTGTCCATGGATGCAGTGCGCGATGATCATCTGTGTTGTTATTGTAAACCATATTCACAGTTCTGGATAAGTGCAGCTTATACATTAGTTCCAATGGAACCAGTTTGTGTTTCGAAACTTCGTGAAAGGCTTTTACATTGTCATTTTATCTTTGCAGTTATCTGTACCACAGTGATTCAAAAAGGAAGATCATATTTCAGTTGCTTATTACAGAGTAACTGTAGAGATGGAAACACATTGCGAATGTCTCTGGATAGAGGAAGGTACGAAGTTTTGACACAGCTACCCTGCTGTTTGTTTGTGCCAACATACGGCTACACCATAAGAGAAATTATTTTGTCAGTTGGAATTTGCTCGAAGTCAATCCATTGTTCAACTACAAAATGCATTCCGCCTTCGATTGAGGAAGAGACCGCCTCTGCACAAGCAGATTTATAACTATCACACAAAATTCTTGGAAGTCGGTTGAATATGCAAAGGGAAGAGCTCCGATAGGCCACGCACGTCTGGTAAGAATGTAGAGCGTATCCGAGATGCGTTCACACAGAGCCCTCGGAGGTGCACAAGATGAGCAGGCCAGGATCTTCAACTTCCCCAAACAACGGTGTGGCGTGTTCTGAAACAACGTCTGCTTATGAAGCATCAAAGTTGCAGTTACTGCAGAAACTGCATTCCGGCGACCATAACACAAGATACGAATTCCAGGTTTCCAGGATGAGTCAGAGGATACTTTAATCGAATGACTCATCTTTTCGAACGAATCTATCTGGTAAAGTAGACGGCCGACCGCGGTGGTCACACGGTTCTAGGCGCTGCAGTCCGGAACCGCGCGACTGCTACGGTCGCAGGTTCGAATCCTGCCTCGGGCATGGATGTGTGTGATGTCCTTAGGTTAGTTAGGTTTAAGTAGTTCTAAGTTCTAGGGGACTGCTCACCTCAGATGTTAAGTCCCATAGTGCTCAGAGCCATTTGAACCATTTTTTGTAAAGTAGACCGCCATGATGTAAGAATTCATGTGTCGTTGTTAAACACGAAAGAGAATCGCCTGAACTGAATGTGTTTTGTATCGTTTCTGTTCACGAAGTTTATGGATCTTTCCTCTCTGCGGAGAAAACTGTGACAGTAATGTTACAGCTTGACATCCTGGTAGACTGGTTGTTTCCTCGACTTCACGAAGATGCCAATGATTTCATATCGATGCGTGACTGCATTCCACCTCACTTTTACCTTGTGGTGCGGCGTTGTCTTATGAACACTATCCCCCAACGTTGGACAACAAGATCGTGTTCATTGCTTTTGGCCTCCCAGATCACCAGACCTCACACTTTGAGATTTTTTTCTGTGGAGGTATATAAAAGACAGATCCTCTGTCCCACCTAAGGCAGCTACCCTTCAAGAGCTGAGATATAGAATTGTTGAATGAAATGGACAAACGTTTCGCTGTTTCTCGACCAACGCATGTTGCTCTTCTTGAGTGTACAGTATAGTGTCTGTGCTTACATAAGACTTTGACCCTTCCTCTGTCCAGTGACATGCGCAAAGTGATTCTGTCCTTCGTAGTCTATCTGTAACAAACAACTGAAATCTGTTCTTTCTCTTTGAAAAAATGGAGAAATTTTATTCACACTGGAAACGGCTGACCCGATTTTTTGCTATGGTCCGGCAAGTACGTGGTGTTCAAAAAGTCTCTCCGCAGTGCCGCGCGTACCGTATGATTTTTCACCTGCCTGGGTTACTTCCCTTCAAGTGGACGCTCCCAACATTCCACTGTTTCGTTTATCTCAGCCAGCGTCAGTAGTATCGTTGGTGTGTGTCGTTACGTGTTGACGTCAACGTTTGAGTTTAGTTCCTCTGTTCGCTTGTTTCGTTTTTGTCACTGTCAAAATGGTAACCATTGCAAAACGTGTATTTTTAGTCGAACAAGTGTTCAAAGCTGGCGCTAAATACACAATTTCAGTTCGTCAAACATTTAATTCAGTTTTCCCGAAGGCAACACTCCCACATCGCGATACTGTGCAAGATTTCATTAACAAATTTCGAAGTACGGGTTCAGTGAGAGATGCAGCGAGAAGTGGTCGTCCTAGCGTTTTGTCTGAGGATAAACTAATCGATATTTCCGATAAAATGCCAGTTAGTCCGAACCACATCAGTAAGAAAACTCGCCCAGGAAATCGATGTTAGTGTCGGAACGGCCCACACAGCTGTAATGAAAAAATTAGAACTTTTCCCATACAAAGTGACAGTCGTGCAAGAACTGAAAAATACTGATCATGGCAAGAGACTGCATTATTGTCAATGGTTAAAAAATTTCGTTCAACAAAATGGGAGGGATATTCTTAATGAAACGTTTTTCACTGATGAGGCGTGGTTTCATTAACCGGGTACATGAACTCGAAAAATTCTCGTTTGTGGAGTACTGCAAATCCATTGTGTATTCATGAGGAACCACTTCATTCTGTGAAAATAGGAATTAGGATTGCAATTTCTAGACGTCGGATTGTGGGTCCCATATTTTTCTACGAAACAATAAACGCACAACGACACTGCAGTGATGTTCTGTGCCCATTCATAGGAGAACATGTATTGAGTGAAATACTGAACGATTCTTTTCAGCAAGATGGTGCAACCGCGTTTCAACGTCACTGCTTGCTGATGTTGTTGGTGATCGCATAATTTCACGGTGCCTTGGGCCTCCACGATCGCCTGGCCTAACACCACCTGACTTTTTCTTCTGGGTTGTAGCGAAAGCAATTGTCTATAAAAACCTTCCAAAATCCATCGATGAATTGAAAACTGCAATAGCCACTTTCACTGCTTATCTTACAGAAGAAATGTTACAGCTTGTGGTTGGAAACACGATTAGACGAAAAATGGTTCAAATGGCTCTTAGCACGATGGGACTTAACATCTGAGGTCATCACTCCCCTAGAACTTAGAACTACTTAAGGGGGGTAGGACGTCAAACGGGCCGTGTTGGAGCAGGAGAGACACCACAGGACATTTTAATTTCCACTGTCTATACTTTTACGAATAAATTCATAAAACTTTGTCTGCGTGACCAGGAAGGATTCAGGTTTCACAATCATAGCAGCGGAAGTTCAAAAACCTAACAATTTTTTTTTACGTGTGATAGTTCATCATTTTTTCACTTCTATTGGCTGTGTTTGTTGCTATAGGTACACGTTTCCTCATAAGTAAGAGAGATTCTTCGATGAATTTTGCACAGCATACAAACCATACTTACAGGTGTATGAAACTTAAGAAATTATTGAATTTATGAAAAATGAATGTGCTGTTATATTTTAAACTTCGTGTTTAGAAAAAATTCAAGTTTTATAGTTAATTATCGCAATTTTTACCACAGTTTCTAATAGATTTGGAAAATTCTAGAGTTTCATACACCTGTAAGTATGGTGTGTATGCTGTGCAAAATTCATCGAAGAATCTCCCTGACTTGTGAAGAATAGTGTACCTGTAGCAACAAATGCAGCCAATACTAAGTGAAAAGAAGGTGAAATCAAGAACCGCTCGGCCACAGCGATGATTAGACGAATTGAATTGTGTGTTCAACAACAGGGCGGACATTTTCAACATTTAATGTGAAAATTTGTAAGTAAAAATGAATATTCAATAAATTAATAACTTGTATTTCACTGAGATTCATTTCGGTATATTCTCTGCGGCATACGGCACGAGCGGCTAACAATCATACGGCACTGCGGAGAGACTTCTTGAACACCCCGTATAAGCAGTCTTTGACCCCATACCCTGTATGTTGAAAAATATCCATAATGCAGTGTATCTTCCGCACAGTTATTCAGCCGTTTCTTCCAGCGGCTAGCGGACCTTGGCGCCGTAACATCAAAAAGGGCGGGTCATGGCAGACCTCACCCCATTCGTACTCCTGCTGTGGAGGATTTATATTACAAAAAGTGAAAGAAGAACCTGTAACTAATGTACCTAGAGTGATTGCATCTACTTGGAGTAGCCATCCTCTAGTACGGTAGATACTTCGTGAGTATTTGCTATACTCATATCATGTACAGCGTGTCCTAGCTCGTCTTTCACAATATCAGCCTGCCTAGAACGTAGGTCTGACAGCAGCTGTTGCTAATATGTGGTAAAATCTACGTTTCACAACAAAGATAATGTTCACTGACTAGGCTGGTTTCAATTGAGATGGTACTAAGAGTTTTGATAGCCATCACGTGCACGCTGATGCTAAACCACACGCATCTGTAGAAGCAAACCGTAAGCACCGAGTTTCCAATAATGTGTGGAGGGGAGTTACTGGCGTCAGAGGGACCTAACACACTAACAAACAACTTGACTGATCCAAAGTATCGTCAGTGTCTTTGAAACGACCTGCGTGTCCTGTTAGTGGAGGTACCATTCCAACAACAGCTGGAATAGTGCTTCATGAATGATGGAGCATCAGCACATTTTCTCCGAAATGTCAGAGAGTAACTTCAGACAGACATTTAATGGGCATTGGATTGGTAGCGGAGGTCTAGTACGTTGTCTGTCTCTTTCCACCGATCTCAATCACTTGGATTTTTGGTTGTGGGAACACGTCAAATCTTTGGTGTTTGCAAGTGTACGTGATTCCATAAGACGTCGGACAAAAGCATGCCTTACCTACTTAGCAGTGGCTCGTAAGTGTAGACCGTATGTAATAGCAAGCAGATTATATTGGAACCTCTGCTCTTCCATAGTAACAGAACAATGTGTTCTCATTCTTTTACTGTATTCTGTAGGTCGCTTGTAACAGAAAAGAGCTTGCAATAGAAGAGATACAGGGTATTTCACAATGTTTTCACGATATCAAATCTGATACAGAGAGGGCGGTGCCGTCTGTTAGTTGTGCGGAGTGTCAAGTTTCATCCCTTATATAAGTCAGTAATCATGTCAAACTGATAGAAGCATCGTTATGTGTTCGCTCCGACGAACGAGTCGCGCGCGTGAAACGTGCCTGTCTTAAGCATTTCAAGATCCCGCTGCAGTGTCCACTTCCTGATCGTGGGAAAATAGTGGATTGCGTAAGAGACTTCGGCGCGGCTGTAGCACATCCAATTGAAAGTCAACCAGCCGTCGGAAAACCGTAAGATGTCCCAAGAACATCGAAGCTTGCGTAGCAGTTTACAGGCAATCTCTCGCCGTACGTTACGAAAACATGCTCAAACGCTGAACATTTCCCCGGCTTACCCTCATATCAAACTCCTTGAAGCGTTTGATAGCCGCATAATTTCCAAACGTGCTTGTGTCGAATGGTCGCCTCGCTCGCCTGATTAAACCGTGCTTGGCTTTTACCTATGGGGCTATTTGAAGACGAGTGTGTACTGCTACCTGCCGAGCAGCTTGCAACAGTTAAAAGACCGTATTCACGCTGAAATTTCCAGAATTACTCCAACAGTTATAAATGATGTGTTCAAAAACTGGGGGAAACTCCTCGAGTATTGTGTAGCTGCGAATGGTCGTCATTTGTCTTAGGTAGTATTTAATAAGTAAATTTGAATCAAGTTGTATCTTATGTAAAATGTTCAAATTTGTTTCGCAATTAGTTTATGTGTTATTCAAATTCGGAATCGTCAGACATAGTGAAACACCCTGTACATTTCACAGTAGCGAAGATTAACGAGTGCTAATAGCTCTTTAGGTGTGCATTTTATAGCTCATGTTTAATGACCACTTTTTCTTGTTATGGTCCATACTTCAACCTACCCAGTTTAATATTGTTCCACGGGCAGGAATTGTAATATCTTTTTTATCATCCTATATATGCACATACGAAATTTCCAGGAAATATCTACCTTCATGATTTGACATTTGATGTACAAACTGTCCAAGCACTAGTGAGATATACAAAATAGATTTCCTTGCAATGAATTTCTTGAACAGTGCATACCGCAAATGCGATGCTTGACGTGCTAAGTAAAACGAATCTAGCCTGACAAAGAAGGGCGCAGAATAGCTTGGAAACAGAAATGGCAGCAAGTAATCACAGGCAGATAATGCATATCTTCCCACGACAATAAAAATAATTGTGTCTGTACATACAATCTAACAATTCACATTTATTTTCTTTTTTATAAATTACAGCTGCTAGCATCTAATTTGACCGTTCATGAAACGAGGATACTTAGCCCATATTCCGCTAACTTGTCCATTTGTGTGGAAAGGTCTTCCACGGATTTCTTCCCTCGCTAGTTCATTTCCCACTCTACCCATCTACAGAACGTTCAAATGGTTGAAATGGCTTTAAGCACTATGGGACTTAACATCTGAGGTCATCAGGCCCCTAGACTTAGAACTACTGAAACCTAACTAACCTAAGGACATCACACACATCCATGCCCGAGGTAGGTTTCGAACCTGCGACCGTAGCCGCAGCGCGGATCCGGACTGAAGTGCCTAGAACCGCTAGGCCACAACTGCCGGCTCTACAGAATGTTCAACACAGTTCTATAGCACCAAATTTCAAATACTTCCACTGTTTTCCCGCGGGCCACGCTACATTTTAATACAATACTGTGGGTTGAACGTAGTTTCGGTTATGTGCTTCTGAGATCCAAGTGGATACCTGAAACCTTTAAATCAGTTCTCTTGAGAAAAAACTTGGAGCTTGTGTTAATTTGTTTACAGTGCGTTCCTCGTTTACGCCAACTTGGGTTATCCTCCTTTCGGAACAGCAGAAGTCTTTTACTGTATTTCTTCAACTTTAGATGTTTAAGTAACAGTTAATTTGCTTCTCGCTTCCATTGAACACTTGACTTTGTATCGTGCGTCTTTATCCAAATTTTAGTCGAAGTAAGCAGTTTCTTATTACGACAAATGTGCTAAGTACTCCGCTTTTTTAGACAGAAAGAGTATGTTGTGCGCAACCCTTACTACAGAATCATTCGTTCACTCGCAGTTTAAATCATATTCTAATAATTTTATGCAGTTTCATCACTGCTACTACGTTAATGGGAATTGCTGAAAAGCTGAAACCTTGGCTATGGAGATTTCATTAAAAATTCTTTAAATAATTAAATGATGTATTTTTTCGAACTGTTACTCAACACTTAATTGAACACTACTGAAAATATTCCCAAGAGATCATTATTGAACTGTGAACGGCAGTAACTAAAACATGAAAGTATACTTAATTACAGAAATATCTAGTCATGCATATAGTAGATGACGTCAAAACTCAGTGAAAAGCTGCCGCATGCTATAACTAGAATGATTATTGTACAGTCAACAGGAAATTTCAAGAAAAGCTAACGTGAAACTGACTGTAGCAACGTGTGTTCCGTGCAAAACGTAAACTATAAATTTTATATGCTACTAGAAAACTTTCTGCCCATCTTTGATATTATGTTCGTGAAAATTGTCAGAGGATTGCAAAAGGGTATCGTTCACTGCCTCTGTTGATGAAAATTTACGGATTTATTGACTTTCCTCTCCATCGGCAGTCTAATAGGGGTGCAACTGCTTGTCCACTGACACAGAGCTGACGGAAATTTTTGGAAATACGTGCTAAGTTCCTTTGGGACCAAACTGCTGAGGTCATCGGTCCCTAGACTTACACACTACTTGATCTAACTTAGACAGTGCAGCTACCCTGAGCGGCTACTGAGCTGACGATTTGAGTGAAACTGCGAGTTGCCGGGATGGAGAAGTGTTTATACCTCTTTAAGTCTGGCGAATTTTGCATGAGAACTGGATATGCACTCGATCCCCTCCTTACCTACCACCCAATTGATTATGTGCATAATGGTAATGAAAGGAATTGATGGTGGACGCTGCTAGTTGGTGAAATAAGGAGTGCACACTCACAATAATTTAATGAAACTCATTATCTACTCAGTAAGGGAAAAGCGAATTTTATCATAATAAAGGACAGAAAATAGGATTCTGCATCTATCTATAAAATGATATGTGGCTTAAATATTACAATGTGATTTATTATAAATCAGAACACTTGATTTTCATACAAACAATAGGCTATAGGGTAGGTTATACAGATCTATATTGAGAATAAGAGCTGGTTCAAGTACAAGGGCTCCTACTCTCTGTGATGCAACAGACTGACGATAATGACTGGAGGTCCTAATGAATCAAATATTATTCCCCCGACTACAATGCAGTATTGCGATTAGTAGTGAGAGCTCAAATGGGATCACATGGAGAAACAGGCAAGGTGGACTTGTGGCAAATGGAGCTCTTGCTTTTGAGGCTTTCAGTATGAAAATGATAGGTCCTACAATGCCGAAGCCGCAAAATACCGTACCAGTCCTGAAAGCTGGAGCACGTCGTCAGTAGGCAGCCTCGAAGATCTGATCCTGAATTCCCTGCACCTGCGCAATCCAAGAGCGACGCCAACATTGCTCAACTCCCTACTATCCTCAAAAACCGTGAGTCAGCAATCAGTGCTGATTCCAAAATTCCCCCACACTGTCTCAGAACATAATTCGCGCCAATAGCGACAGTTCCCTCCAATTTCGAGCAGAGTTTTATGACGTCAACTAGCCACAGTTTAAGTTGACCAATCATGCCTCTGCTATTCAGCTGAGGGCACTGAACTTGCAGTTTGACCGGCTATGAAAACAACATGCCTAGACCACCGGCCATCTGGCGCCAGACAGCAGGGCACGGTCCGCAAGTACTCTCGGAATCATGAGGACAATGCAGTCAGTTGGTGCAAGCAGTCTTCGTTCCGGACACTCTGGAACAGTAAACACATAAGCTGTGGTGACACTCAGACGTGTCACAGGTCGTTTCACGAAACTCGACCAACGTCAGTCATCCTCCCAGGCGCTTAAGGGGCTCCGGAACGCCCTATACTTGCAATGTTAAAATAACGCTTATAAATTACATCTTTCCTCACAAAGTATTTGAGGTAGGAAGTTGAACTTTTTACAGATTATTTATTGGAATATGGGCTACAACTTAACACAGGGATTTTACAAAATTTTAGTTCAGTTATTAAAGATGATTTTTTTTCAATTGTAATGAAAATTCACAACATTTTTTTGCAATTTTTTATTTATGTATTCAAAAATATACGGT
This sequence comes from Schistocerca nitens, assembly GCF_023898315.1. Lineage (NCBI taxonomy): Eukaryota > Metazoa > Arthropoda > Insecta > Orthoptera > Acrididae > Schistocerca > Schistocerca nitens. Next base: position 229,271,916 of record NC_064622.1, read on the forward strand.
TTTTTGGAAAAAGGCTGTGTTAAATTATGCAGAAGGTACTGTGTAACATTTACTGAAAGTTTGAAACAAATATGTTTGGAAGATCCTTAGAAAACATGTAATTAGTATGAGAAAATAAAAGTTTTGGGAATCGAGCGACAAAGATTGGATTAACTTTTTAGTGCATTCCAGGTCCATAGGATGGATTATCTTCATCCTCTGCAAACTCCTCCTCCAGCTTCCTCTTGTTCCTCCTCCTGTTTACTCTTGCTTGTATTTCTAGACTCTTTACAGCCCTGTCTGCAGCCCGAAGGCGTTCCTTGTCTAAAGCAAGCATCGCTCGTACCATGTTAGAACCTATCTTCATTCCCATGTTTCTAAATACCTTTGGCTTTCCAACATTTCTCCTTTTCTTAAAAGCCTTCAGAGGATTTCTAATAACTTTACTTTTACTCATTATTATACTTCAACAAAACAGAGACTCAAGAAACAGAATTAATTACGAATATTTTCGAGATAACGACAGAGTAAATAAACATGAAACAATCGACAATCACACCAGCGATATATATTGAACCATCACAGGTTAGCCACAACACATACTTTATCTCACATCACTAAAATGTACCTGATGAAAACGGACGTTAATAATAACACCATTTGACAGCAGTTTAACAGCGCCACAGTGGGTCACGTCCATTTAGAACATATTTCAAAAAAAAATTTAAAATAGATGTAGTCTTCGGAATTGAATAAATTATATATCTATTAAAAGGTAATAGTCTGCAGATTCAGAAAACGCAAAAAAGCAAAAATTGAACTTTTCATGATTTTGAGCCTTTCCGGAGCCCCTTAAGACCATTGATGTACCACCCCCTCAGTATTCGCAGAAGTGCAGCCCGCAACCGGAAACGCAGTATGCCGCGTCCTCCGGTGCTCGTTTCGCACAGGCCACCCAGGCAAGTAACTCAACATGCATAGGAATCAAGTGAAAAGTATTTCGAGCTTTCAGTACAAATACTTTCATTACAATAGCATTACTCGGTCTGTTACCACCGTGCAATGACATGAAACATTAATAAAACTGATGAAAATGAGCGGCGACACGCAAAAGAGGGCATGGAACCTCTCAGAACTTGTGACACCGTAAACAAACAGTTCAAGGTCGAGAACAGTCCAGACTAACGTTGTACGACAGGTAGTTCTTTTTTTTTTATCGGATTTCGTATAACTTTAAGTTGTGGATCAGAAATTTTTAAACAGGAATATTTTGTCTTTTGATACATACTTTAATTCGTACCGTTTTATTAACTTTATCTCAGGGACAATAAAAGAAACCCCGCAGCGAGGGTTCAAAGACATCACGCGACATTCGACGGACTGACGTTTCACATTCAGTCACTCAACATCGGGAGGTACCTCCTCAACTGGCATCATGAGGTTGAGGCCACCCCATTCCAGTTCTCTCACTGAGTAAAAATCCATAGCTGTAGTTTTTTTCTGAAATATCCTCCGGAAACAGTGAAATATTATGATCGCTGGATACGAACTGAGGTGCACTACGTTGGTGGTGCCAGCAAGATTAAGAGTTACGGTAAAGAACATGTGTGTTGCTATGTTTGTCCAAGCTATATTTGTGTAACGTACTTCGATTCGTTATTTAATTTTTCGATGCCAGTCCGCTCCAAGCTTCAGTTGCCACTGGATCTTTCTCATATCTCCCAAACCATAATCTTGTCATTGCCACTTACCATTTCAAAACAAATATAGTGGATATTGGAGCACCAAACGGTGAGTCATATGTTGCACAATTATACAGGGTGCTCAGAAACAGGTCTGCAAAACTTGTAAAGGTGTTGCAGGGTATGTTGTGCTGAGAGATAAATGTTAAGAAAAAATTCGATATGTTGCGCCGTTTATTAGTTAATTAGCATTGAAGTGAGCCAATCAGGAAGTTGTGGGCGAAAATTCAGGTGGTCCGTCAGATACAATTAGTGTCAGTTTTTCACATAGAGCACGAGACTGCTCAGCCTCTCGCTCAGGTTCGATCCTTAATACCGCCACATGTCCAGTTTTTATATTGCTCTCTTGTCCCGTTTAAGGAAACCAAACGGAGAACACGTTTTGCGAAACCGTCTCTAGCGGACCGCTTGAATTTGCGATGCAACGTCTTGATCGACTAATTCCTATGCCAATTAACTCGGAAAGGCGACAACGTAATGAATTTTTTCTGTACAGTTATATCTCAGCACAACCTGCCTTGCAATACCCTTAAAACATTATCAGACTGTATCTGAACACACCGTATTTTGCTGATTCTTATTTTTAACAGTTTTTTTGTGCCCATCGGACATGGATACGTGCTGGTTCACACAGAGAACACGTTTCATAGGAAAGGTGAGCGTAAATGGAAACCTGTCTCTTTTCTTTACGAAAATTGAAGTTATCATACCATTCACTTTGTCTACTCTGAGTTTGTAAGTAACACACTTCCTAACAATGGTTGGACCCAATCATGCTCCATTTAACAGTTAAATTTAGTTCCTCTTTGACACTGAAGCTTTCCATTGCTGTATTGTTTTTCTGAACTGAATTATCAAGCTGTAACAGTTCAGTAAGTCGCTAATGCTTTCCGAGCTCGTCATAAAATCCCAGTCAATCAGACTAGGGTTCTACTGATTACCGGTGAGAAAGAAGTTAATTAATGCCGTATTTATTTCTGTAAGTTTACTATTATAGTTGTTCATTCTTTCTACACTTTCTTTACTTTTCTTACAGTTCTTTAGACATGAGTTGTAGTTTCACAGTTCCTGCACTTCTTTTGTTTCTTCCTTTCTTTTCCGGTCGTTCTGGGCTAACAGCATAAAATACTAGTGTTTAACAACAGCAGAAGATACTAAGAGAGCAACAAAATAATTTTATCTAGTGACTGCGAAATTTGACGACAGGAAAACGAGAAGCACTGAAGAAGTAAAGTAAAACAAAGCAGTATATAACAATATAGATATCAGTTATCCGTGTTTGATCTGATAATAAATGTTATTATTACAATTCATGTACTTCCGGATACACTAAAGATATATCAGCCACTGAGACACCAGAGGTGGGTGCCTGGTTTCACACCGTGCAGCCATCTGTTTTGGTGGCCCTTCGTTTGTGGAAATGTGACGAAAATAATTTCTCGTGAGACACTAAATGGTTCAATGCAACAGTTCATTCAGTAGCTCGGTACCACAGTGGCTAAGGCTATACGCACGTAAGCTAAGTCTGTGTCGCACTACCCTACAATGGTATGATCCAAATGTATATTCTCAGAAATTTTTTCCTGAAATTAGGACCTACGTGTGTTACTAGCAGACTTCTCTTGGCCAGTAATGCCCCTTTTGTCAATTCTAGTCTGCTTTTTGTATCCTCCCTGCCCCGTCTTTCACGTGTTATTTTGCTGCCTAGATAGCAGAATTCCTTAACTTCACATACGTCGTGATCACTAATCCTGCTGTTAAGTATTTCGCTGTTCTCATTTCAGCTACTTCTTATTACTTTCATATTTCTTCAATTTACTCTCAATCTGTATTCTTTACTCATTAGACTGTACATTCCACTCAACAAATCCTGTAATTTCTCTTCACTTTCACTAAGGATAGCAGTATCATCAGTGGATCGTATCACTGATATCCTTTCACCATGAGTCTTAGTTCCACTCTTGAACTTTTCTTTTCTTTCCGTCATTGCTTCTTCGATATATACATTGAACAGCAGGGCGAAAGATACACACCTATCTTACACCCTTTTTAATCCGTTCACTTCGTTCTTGGTCTTCCACTCTTATCGCTCCCCCTTGGAACTTTTATATTTTATATATTATCCATTTTTCTCAGAATTTCGAGCATCTTGTACCAAGTGACATTTTCGAAACCTTTTTCCAGGTCCACAAATCCTATGAACCTATGAACGTGTCTTGATTTTTCTTTAGTCCTGCTTCTATTATCAATGGAAACGCAACAATTGTCTCTCCGAAATCTTTACCGTTACTGAAGTCAAAACTGATTGCCACCTACCACATCCTCATTTTTCTTTCTTTTCTTCTGTACATTATTCTTGTCAGCAACTTGGATGCATGAGCTGTTAAGCTGATTGTACGCCAAAAATCAGATGGCATACCGCCAGACTCATACATTCTACATACCAAAGTGAGTAGTGAGCCTAGCCTCCCTAATTCCGTTCCGTAGATGTTGGAAGAATTCGGCAACGTCATGTCTCTTCTCATTTGTGTCAGTGTTTGCGTAACTGAAATGTATAGATGTTCAATTTAAATTCATGTTCATTACTAGAAGAAAGCACCACATATGAATGTGAGCGTCTTTAACTTTCATGTGACATTTATAGCATAGCAGATGGTCGTCACGAAACATAGGCTACCAGCCCTGGCGCAGCAGATTTCCCTCCTCCCCGCCCCCCGTCTTCTTTCCTGCCCCCTCCCACTCTCCGTCCGCAGCGCCCATCGCCCTTCGGAAGTTTATGTACTCCTTCTCCTCTCCCCTCATTCCCTTACGGCAAGTCTTACTAAAACTTTTATAGAGTGTAAATGGAATGTTTCATCTGGTATGTTTATCGATAGATTGGTAATTTTTAAAAAATGGAGTATTACAGGAGATTAATAAACGTACCCTAGTTATAAAGACATAAGCAAAGATATCAAACAAAATAACCACAAAAGGAAGAAAATGTTAGGGTAGAATAAAAAACTCCATGCCGTCATTAGACTGTATTGGGCAAGGATTCGAAATGAAATAAAACAGTAATATATTTAAAAACAGATTAAATGGCTAAAAATAAAGATCATAGTCATTTCGACTGAGATTATTAAAAATAATTTCATGTCACTGAAACTGAACCCACTGCAGTTATGGTCACTTTCTGAAGAGAAACTTCTTTGGACAAAAGTAAAATTTCAAGGACGGGACAAACGCGTTACACGCGAGGTGGGTCATGTAAGTACCAAACAGGAAACTAAACGGTAGAATATAAGTATATGCTGTCACATATTGTTAAGTGGCTCTTTTTGAGATCTACTAGAACATTCCAAAAATTGAGTTACTTTCATTTTCACACATGAAATAAAATAAATATACAAATTAATTTTTGACAGGTTTTTCTTTTTGATTTTTAAAAAAATATTTCTCGTATCTTCAAGTGCTTTGTTCTCCTGTCGAGAAATTTTTTTGTTATTTTACCTGTCAGCGACTGGACATACCTGCTTGCTTTGCAAATAACTTGTTAAATGAATGTAATTTTCAGGTGATTTGTCGGGTCAGAATGAATGAGCGAACGTGACCGGGCACGTGCCGCTGCGTCCACCTTTGGATCTGGCTTTTGCCCTCTATTGGTGGTGCATTCAAATTGTCCTGTAACACTATTGCCTGTGCACAGCGGGACTATGGCAGTACCTACGCAATTGATGATATTTGCTATATTTTCCGTAGACGAGAGTTCACTAGTGTGAACGGCTGACAGTTGCGAAACCTAGGACGCAGACATACTTTAATCTATAAGTGGTTGCGGAAAGTGGATCTCACCCCTTCGTCTTCCCTGTGAGGACTTATTCGCTCTTACACCTGACGCATCCAACTGTCACTGGCTTCAAAGAAATATACAGGGTGTTCCATTGATAGTGACCGGGCCAAATATCTCACGAAATAAGCATCAAACGAAAAAACTACAAAGAACGAAACTCGTTTAGCTTGAAGGGGGAAACCAGATGGCGCTATGGCTGGCCCGCTAGATGGCGCTGCCATAGGTCAAACGGATATCAACTGCGTTTTTTAAAATAGGAACCCCCATTTTCATTACATATTCGTGTAGTACGTAAAGAAATATGAATGTCTTAGTTGGACCACTTTTTTCGCTTTGTGATAGATAGCGCTGGTGATACTTAATCGTCGACGTACGGCATTAACTTCTGCGGTTATTTCATGCAGTGTTGCTTGCCTGTTAGCACGGATAACTCTATGTAAACGCCGCTGCTCTCGGTCGTTAAGAAAAGGCCCTCGGTCACTGCGTTGTCCTGGTGATACTTAATGTCAGAAATTTGGTATTCTCGGCATACTCTTGACTCTTTGGATCTCGGAATATTGACTACTCTATCATTTTCCAAAATGATATGTCACATGCGTCTAGCTCCAATCACTATTCCGCATTCAACGTCTGTTAATTTACGCAGTGCGTCCATAATCACCCCGGAAACTTTTTCACATGAATCCACCTGAGTACAAATTACAGCTCTGCCAGTGCACTGCCCTTTTATACCTTGTGTAAGCGATACCACCCCCATCTACATATGTTCATATCGCTAAGCCATGACTTTTGTCACCCTAATGTAAAATGTTTATTAGAATCCGCAACTGTTTTCGATGTATCCACATTTTCTACAAATGATACAGTAGTCGAACGGACAGTAGTTCAGGCACATCGTCTTCCAACAAAAGAGAAGTTAAAGCACGGAAAACATTCGTCCCTAAGACTTCTTCTTCAAGCCAAAGATACATGGGAAGCTTCTAGTGGTATTATGTATTTTACAAGTCAAAAAATGAAAAGAAAGCAAATTGTACACCTACGACTTTGGTGATTGGCCGAGCAACTTTGATAGAGAACATTGGATTGCGAACGGAAGTAGCGAATTGAAACATACAGACAGCAATTTTTTATCTTCAAAGCAAATGTACAGCTTAGGAAATAAAACACGGTTCTGTCAAAAACCATTCTTCACAAAGAGGAATAAATTAACGAATAAAACTCTCGTGACAGATTGGTTGTATTGTTCAGAATATAAAGGTATACTTTTCTATTTTGTTAACGAAAGTGCAGATTGAGACGGTCCGTCGCGTTTTACGGGAGATGGATTAGATGACTGGAAGAGGTCGAATATTTTGTTGAAAAGGTACGGAGAAAGCATTTCACGTAGGAAAGCGATAATTTCGTGGTTAGTTCGAAAAAAAAGACGAAAATTCGTGTCTGATTTCTCAATTTCAGCTTATGAGTCAAACTGAGACCGAACACGAGTAATGGTGGACACTCTTGGAATGAATTACTGGAGTTATAACTTTTCTAACAGAGCTGAGTTTTGCATTTCGGGCTAGTCATGAAATTTTTGAATCACCTCACAACGGAATTTTACTAAAATTAATAGCCAATTTTGAAGATTTTCTGGTCCAATAAATAGATATTCAGACAAACAAAGGAAAGGGATATACACTACGATTGTAAAAAAAAAGTTGGGAAGTTAACGGATGCAAAATTATTCTGTGTTACTGGAGTCCACTCCAGATATATCGAATGTAGACCAACTGATTATGATGGAGTGCTAAGTCCTGCATCTAAGCGGTGGAAAGATTTTTAAGGTTCTTGGACATGGAGGGCCATATTGCTGAGCAACTCACCCAAAGCTTAGTAGATTTTTTTAAACGAGGGTGACGCAGACATCAAAGATTGGCTACGACTAAGCTATGAAAATTCCAGCAACCTGAGTAGAAAGTACAGTGACTTGGAAGCACGAGTAAAGAAGATAAACTAATACGCAGAATACATCCCCTGCTTTGCACATTCATTAAATTTGGTTGCCAACAGAATATTGTACAGAAACATGCTTTTCTTCGACGTAATTGAAAGCGTCTACACATTTTTCTTTTCGATTTATGAGTATCGATGAAGTCTTCTTTCTAAATTGCTGAAAGAAACTAGTTCAAAAATTCCGATTTTGAAAAGGTTGTAGGTTGTCTGACACTAGGTGGTCAGTCCAGGCAGATGCAACGAAGGCACTTGCATTTGGTTTTACAACTTACAAGCAAGTTTTGGATGATCGAAAGGTACAGCTCATAATCAGGCTTATGGCTTACGGACTAGTTTAGAACATGAGTAAGGTGGAAACAGGAATAACTTCTGCTGCCTCAAAAGAAATCCTAGATTGCTTGCAAGGGACTGTCGCTTCTCTGCAGTCGTCTGATCATGACCTTAACACGGTAAGCGCCATCGTAAAACTTTAGATGCGTACATCAAAGCAATGCGGGCTACGTTTTCAGATACTGACCCAAAAGCGAAGTTGCTGACTGGCTGTGAAGAATATAAGCAACAGACTTCAAGACGACGCAAGCGAAATGCAAAGTACAGCCATTTAAGCAGCTCTACTACACTCGATGAAGTTGGACAAAATGAAACATCTGGACCGAATTTTGAAAGTCAGGTATTTATCGTCATAACTAATAACGTGCTGCCTACGTTAGCTAGACACATGGAAGCGTGCCTTTAAGTGACTCATGTGTTTGTAATACTTCGGCAGTTTAAGTCTATAACAGCAGAACAGATATTGAAAAGAACACCGGTTATCGTCAGTGCTTACCCAGGTGATTTGGAAGAAAGCTAACGTGACGAACTGGCGCAGTTTCCTCAGCTGCCAAAACAAATTTGGCTGCTGCTACTGACAGAAAAAAGTTGCGTGCCCCTGGAACTGCAGTTTTATAAACTTTTAATGGAAAATTCATTAGAATCGTGTTTCCGAACTGTAGAATGCATTTATTCCTAATTAATGACTACCACCTGCAGAGATTCTAGACAAACACTGAAGCGCATTAAAAATGAATTAAGGAACACTTGAGGTAACGGGCGAGTCATCGCGCCCTAGAAATATCCTAAGTTCGGAGGAAGCAGTGGCCGCACGGGCCGTTGGCGGGCGGGGACCTAGCTCTTTAGCATGCGCGCGGTGCCTCACAACGGCCGGAGCACGTGGTCCATCGATTACGTGGCTGGGAATTTTTTGGTCACGCTGTGCACCGGGAGGACCAAAGATGGCGGACTTTGTGAAACCTTAATGGCAGACATTTCACAGTTCGTATAGAAATTAATACTAGCCACATGAATCATGATAATTCAAAAAGAAACATGTACATTACTACTATTTGCACGACGATTCTGATGGTGTAATCAGATTTTCAATATCTTTATTAGTTTAAAGTTTAGTATCTAACGGTAAATTATACAAGTAACACCCAGAAACGAGTTTCCAAAATGTAAACGCTTCATCCGATTTCGTCGATCGACGTGTCTTTAGAAAGCTATTTTATAACCTAAATTGGTATAAATTAAAGGCATGTAACTTTAATAGTACATGAGTTATTTGACGACAAAGTGGCCGATTACTATCGATCGCGTCAAGCCATAAGTACTCCACAGTTACACGAAAAAACGGCAGCAGCATGCTTATAAATGTATTTATTCATCTATGTCTTTGTTTATATCCGATATATACTATTCATGAAGAAATTGGTTAAATATTTACAAAGCACAGAGATATTAGGCTACTGGCCTACCTTTTTCTCTATTCGTTTGATATATGTTTATTTAATTTGTTTATGTATTTAATAATGTGTGTTAGAGCGTGTTTATGGCCCAACCGTAGGAATATTTATATTATTTCAAGTTATTTAAATGTAAATCCAGTACTTCGAATGTGTTTCATTGTGGTCGTGCGTTGGCTTGAAGACATGGCGCGAGCGCTCTAGACAATCACGGCGCTTGTGAATGGGGAGACTGGATGGAAGAGAGTTCGGAGTGTGGAGCGGTTTGCGCGTGGTCGCAAGAGATAGAAATACTTCGGAGTGCGGACTTGTGAGATTTCCGAGGTTTCGACAGTGAAGACGTAGTATGCTTTTAGAAGTGAATATCTCATGAGCTGTGTTGTCGTTCATAACTAATTACGTGAAGTAGGAATCTATTGTTTCCTTGTAATTCAACTCGTATTTTATTTAATTGCTGGACCATCGACACCAATAAGTGTTTTGCAGAAATATACCGCATTCGAAACAAGGCCCCGGGAGTAGACAACATTCCATTAGAACTGCTGATGGCCTTGGGAGAGCCAGTCATGACAAAACTCTACCATCTGGTGAGCAAGATGTATGAGACAGGCGAAATACCCACAGACTTCAAGAAGAATATAATAAATAATTCCAATCCCAAAGAAAGCAGGTGTTGACAGATGTGAAAATTACCGAACTATCAGTTTAATAAGTCACAGCTGCAAAATACTAACGCGAATTCTTTACAGACGAATGGAAAAACTGGTAGAAGCGGACCTCGTGGAAGATCAGTTTGGATTCCGTAGAAATGTTGGAACACGTGAGGCAATACTAACCTTACGACTTATCTTAGAAGAAAGATTAAGAAAAGGCAAACCTACGTTTCTAGCATTTGTAGACTTAGAGAAAGCTTTTGACAACGTTAACTGGAATACTCTCTTTCAAATTCTGAAGGTGGCAGGGGTAAAATACAGAAACCAGATGGTAGTTATAAGAGTCGAGGGGCATGAAAGGGAAGCAGTGGTTGGGAAAGGAGTGAGACAGGGTTGTAGCCTCTCCCCGATGTTATTCAATCTGTATATTGAGCAAGCAGTAAAGGAAACAAAAGAAAAATTGGGAGTAGGTATTAAAATTCATGGAGAAGAAATAAAAACTTTGAGGTTCGCCGATGACATTGTAATTCTGTCAGAGACAGCAAAGGACTTGGAAGAGCAGTTGAACGGAATGGACAGTGTCTTGAAAGGAGGATATAAGATGAATATCAACAAAAGCAAAACGAGGATAATGGAATGTAGTTAAATTAAATCGGGTGATGCTGAGGGGATTAGATTAGGAAATGAGACACTTAAAGTAGTAAAGGAGTTTTGCTATTTAGGGAGTAAAATAACTGATGATGGTCGAAGTAGAGAGGATATAAAATGTAGACTGGCAATGGCAAGGAAATCGTTTCTGAAGAAGAGAAATTTGTTAACATCGAGTATAGATTTAAGTGTCAGGAAGTCGTTTCTGAAAGTATTTGTATGGAGTGTAGCCATGTATGGAAGTGAAACATGGATGATAACCAGTTTGGACAAGAAGAGAATAGAAGCTTTCGAAATGTGGTGCTACAGAAGAATGCTGAAGATAAGGTGGGTAGATCACGTAACTAATGAGGAGGTATTGAATAGGATTGGGGAGAAGAGAAGTTTGTGGCACAACTTGACTAGAAGAAGGGATCGGTTGGTAGGACATGTTTTGAGGCATCAAGGGATCTCAAATTTAGCATTGGAGGGCAGCGTGGAGGGTAAAAATCGTAGAGGGAGACCAAGAGATCAATACACTAAGAAGATTCAGAAAGATGTAGGTTGCGGTAGGTACTGGGAGATGAAGAAGCTTGCACAGGATAGAGTAGCATGGAGAGCTGCATCAAACCAGTCTCAGGACTGAAGACCACAACAACAACAACAACCGCATTCTCAAAAGTACTTCTACTGTCGTACTCATCATTTAACGTCGTTAAGAAAGTACCTGCAGATTTTTTTTAATTGCAATCTTTCGTTTATAAACTTATATGTTACTTTCATAATTCGCAATTGCCGAGTGATAGAAACCTTCGACCATTCCATTCATGTGTATATTTTTATCGTGTACTGTAGACTCAGCAGTATTTGGCCTGTAATGCGGCTAGTCTCTAGACTACGAAACCAGCCAAAACTTTTAATATTGCAACTCTGTATCGGAGGGTGCGTAGTTAATTTGAAAGCCCGCAAATACCAAGGGGCAAGATGTCTAAATGATGTGACCTTAATGAACGTAGGCTGCGATTTGCTTAGACACTGGCTTCAGTAATGTTATCTCCAAATTCGCCCAAATTAAACTGAGAAAAGTGCTGCTTTAATTTATATCCAAAACTTTGAGACCTAAAGCAAACCAAGAGCCTCTTATTATTTGCTACGGGCCCCGCACCGGTTTAATCCAGCACTGATAGCAGTGCCCCTTAAGAGTGTACAAATGAGGAACAAGCTGCGGGTGCTCGATTTGTACGTCACTTACGTGATTTCAAACGCGCAGTGTCGCTCGCGTGTCATTTGCGTGGCCCCTTTCGGAGAAAGGAAGGTTCGCAGAACAGCCCCGGCAAACAGTGCGAGGCGGTAGCAGCCGACAGCAGGCAGGAGGTAGCAGGCGTGCCACAAGCGCTGTTTACGAGTCAGTTGTTTGCACAAAGAACGCGACCGGCGTGAACCGCCCGCCACCTGACACTCGCGCTGCCGCAATCGTCTACGTCGCTCAGGGCTCACAAGGAGGCGTCGTGTGACGCCAACACCTTCTGCTTGGAACACAAACATGGTAAATGTACTGTAGCTGCGCCGAGAGCAGGGGTTTCTAAGTATTTCCGCTGACGTAATACATTGAGAATCCTGGTACTTTGCTGGAACCGCTTGTTTATTTTGATGGATAATAAAGAAGAAAACTTGTTTTATACAGCGATTCAACTATACTTCCATTACTTAATTGATGACACAGAAATTATGTTCCGCCCCCGGTAGCTGAACTCTAACGGCGTAGAGTAATGGTCAAGCACATTGCTTACAAAACCGGCCACCTGAGATCAACCCCAGGTGCTTCTTAATGCTTTGTAGAGCACTCGCCCGCGAAAGGCGAAGATGATGAGTTCGACTCTCGGTCCGGCACACAGTTTTAATCTGCCAGGAAGTTCATATCAGCGCACACTCCGCTGCAGAGTGAAAATCTCATTCTTGAATAATGAGACGGATTAGAAAATAAAAAGAAACTCATTAAGAACATTTTGTCATACTACGCAGCTGACTAATTCTAAGGTCTAATAAGAAACTTTTCCAATGTAATAAAAAAAACTGAGTGGAATGATCAAAAACGAACTTGACCGGATGTCATGTGACGTCCGCAGCGACCAAACACAACTATCAACAACGAACAAAATGCAGAATAAATAAATAAAAGGTCAGCGTGACGGATTGCAAATTCTCTGGGCCCGGGTTCGATTCCCGGCTGGGGCGGTGAATTTTTTCCGCCCAGGGACTGGGTGTTGTGCTGTCATCATCATCATCCTATCATCTTCATCGACTGCAGGTCGCCGAAATGGCGTCAAATTGAAAGACCGGCACCCGGCGAATGGTCTGCCCGAAGGGGGGCCCTAGCCATACGATTAAATAAAATAAATTACATTATTGTAATTTGTTTTATCAAAAATTTTATCCTAATAAGTCAAAGAAACTGTGATTCGTGTCTCTTTTAGTAGTCAAAAGTTTCCCCATTCATTATTTTGGAGGGCATCCCAATATCATTGCGACAGATGATAATCTTGCATTACAGATGTAAAACCAAACCAGGTTGCACTTCATTTATGTTAAACCTACCTAAAAATTTATAAAATTTGCTAAATATACGTGAAAGAGCTACGGAAAGTAGTTTTATGCGAAGGGAAACGGCGTAGCCATACGACAAAAAAAAGAGAGAGAGAAATTATAATGAAATTTTAATATAAACTCCTGGAAATGGAAAAAAGAACACATTGACACCGGTGTGTCAGACCCACCATACTTGCTCCGGACACTGCGAGAGGGCTGTACAAGCAATGATCACACGCACGGCACAGCGGACACACCAGGAACCGCGGTGTTGGCCGTCGAATGGCGCTAGCTGCGCAGCATTTGTGCACCGCCGCCGTCAGTGTCAGCCAGTTTGCCGTGGCATACGGAGCTCCATCGCAGTCTTTAACACTGGTAGCATGCCGCGACAGCGTGGACGTGAACCGTATGTGCAGTTGACGGACTTTGAGCGAGGGCGTATAGTGGGCATGCGGGAGGCCGGGTGGACGTACCGCCGAATTGCTCAACACGTGGGGCGTGAGGTCTCCACAGTACATCGATGTTGTCGCCAGTGGTCGGCGGAAGGTGCACGTGCCCGTCGACCTGGGACCGGACCGCAGCGACGCACGGATGCACGCCAAGACCGTAGGATCCTACGCAGTGCCGTAGGGGACCGCACCGCCACTTCCCAGCAAATTAGGGACACTGTTGCTCCTGGGGTATCGGCGAGGACCATTCGCAACCGTCTCCATGAAGCTGGGCTACGGTCCCGCACACCGTTAGGCCGTCTTCCGCTCACGCCCCAACATCGTGCAGCCCGCCTCCAGTGGTGTCGCGACAGGCGTGAATGGAGGGACGAATGGAGACGTGTCGTCTTCAGCGATGAGAGTCGCTTCTGCCTTGGTGCCAATGATGGTCGTATGCGTGTTTGGCGCCGTGCAGGTGAGCGCCACAATCAGGACTGCATACGACCGAGGCACACAGGGCCAACACCCGGCATCATGGTGTGGGGAGCGATCTCCTACACTGGCCGTACACCACTGGTGATCGTCGAGGGGACACTGAATAGTGCACGGTACATCCAAACCGTCATCGAACCCATCGTTCTACCATTCCTAGACCGGCAAGGGAACTTGCTGTTCCAACAGGACAATGCACGTCCGCATGTATCCCGTGCCACCCAACGTGCTCTAGAAGGTGTAAGTCAACTACCCTGGCCAGCAAGATCTCCGGATCTGTCCCCCATTGAGCATGTTTGGGACTGGATGAAGCGTCGTCTCACGCGGTCTGCACGTCCAGCACGAACGCTGGTCCAACTGAGGCGCCAGGTGGAAATGGCATGGCAAGCCGTTCCACAGGACTACATCCAGCATCTCTACGATCGTCTCCATGGGAGAATAGCAGCCTGCATTGCTGCGAAAGGTGGATATATACTCTACTAGTGCCGACATTGTGCATGCTCTGTTGCCTGTGTCTATGTGCCTGTGGTTCTGTCAGTGTGATCATGTGATGTATCTGACCCCAGGAATGTGTCAATAAAGTTTCCCCTTCCTGGGACAATGAATTCACGGTGTTCTTATTTCAATTTGCAGGAGTGTATAATTAGTATGGTCAAAATGAGGGAAAAGTTCCATATTATTTTAATAGTTATTTCCGGAGTAATTACTCATTTCCCGAGGAACGCTAGTGTTTTACGGAACCCAGCTTTGGAAACCCTGACCTACACACAGAGAGCGAGTTTCAAAAAATTCAAGCTTTTCGAGGCTACTTGTATTTGGAAGCGAATCGACAATCTGCATGTTTACTTTTCCCAAGTTACAAGGAAACTCGTTGCCTAATATGAGGCAAAATGATGTTAGTATATTCTGTATATAAATTTGGTATGACACAAATGAGTATCACTAGAAAACACATTTATTAATTTATGTACGGTGCGTTGCACAGAGTAAATGCCTAACAGTATCGAGCAGCTGACTTTGAAACTCACTGAGACTGCATATACACAACAGCAATTTATTTCAAAACAGCTGCTGTGCTGGGTACGGAGTACTTATGTCTCTGCAGTGAATAAAGTATTCGTGACAGGGCATTTGGGTGGAGTGGAGTTTGGCTGGGGTTGTGCAAGTGTGGGTTGACAATTGCTAATTCCATGTGTGTGTGTATTAAAAAATATACACATCTTTTTTTATTGTAATCCAAGTTTTATTCCATAGAACTGTAAAACAACCATTTAGTTTAAAACTGTGACGTCTATAGGACGCGCAGGGTGTGCGAGACAAAATTTCTGCTTCACTTGTTTTTGCGATGGATATGACTCCAGCACATGCAAATCGCCAACTGTAAAACAATAAAAGCAATTAATTTTATTATTTTATCCATCTTCAACAAATGTAGTCGTGAAATAATGAGCAACCATCTGCACGACATAAACTTAATTTCTTTTCCAAATTTCGACCACTTAGTGCCCTTCTTCAGAAATTATGCTTATCGTATTATTTACGAGTGTCAACAATAAAGTACGTACAGCAAAATGCTAAGGTCCTAACGTAAGTATGGGGCTATAAGTAATGGTTCAAATGGCTCTAAGCACTATGGGACTGTGGTCATCAGTCCCCTAGAACTTAGAACTACTTAAACCTAACTAACCTAAGGACATCACACACATCCATGCCCGAGGCAGGATTCGAACCTGCGACCGTAGCGGTCGCTCGGCTCCAGACTGAAGCGCCTAGAACCGCTCGGCCACAGCGGCCGGCCGATAAGTAATACAGTACTGAATACATTAATACAATTAAATGGCTACATGTTGTTCACAGTATCTGCATAAAACTAAACTATGGCATTTTGCTATATGCACTTTATTACTGACACTCGAAAATAATACGATACGTACAACGTTCTGAAGAAAGGCACCTAGTGTCCGAAACCGGCAAAGAAACAAAATTTCTTTTATGCAACTGGTTGCTTATTATTTCATCATATCTAATTTTATATACGAAGTTCTCGAGTGCACCCTATAGTTTCCTCCTGGAAATTTATTTGCAACTCCAAATTTTACTTTGCCTTTCATTTTCATCACTCTTAAAAAACAAAAACAAAAAAATGGTTCAAATGGCTCTGAGCACTATGGGACTCAACTTCTGAAGACATTAGTCCCCTAGAACTTATAACTAGTTAAACCTAACTAACCTAAGGACATCACACACATCCATGCCCGAGGCAGGATTCGAACCTGCAACCGTAGCGGTCTCACGGTTCCAGACTGCAGCGCCTAGAACCGCACGGCCACTTCGGCCGGCTCATCACTTTTAAGAAAATATTAATAAATACTGTACACTGAGCATTATTTCGGTTTATTTGCCTTGTAAATAACGTAAAAACTAACAATAAAGATAAACCGCATAGTGTGTCGACCGAGTTGTTCTCAAATTACCGTTCTGTACTCTTTCCGCTGCGCCAACCGCTGGCTGCAAACTACGCTAACATAAACGGCCCATGTCTTGCCAAAACTGCTGTTGTATGTAAACGCTTGACCATCTAGATTTCGTATTTCTGTCACGTTCAACCTAAATTCACATCCTTAACCACAATATGCTTACACATTTTTGGATGACCTCATGCATCTACTTCAAGTTGAGCTGTTACACATTACTAATATTATATCTTTACGTTTTTTAATATAAAATAACGGAAAAAATGTAATATTTTATTTCGATTTGTTGCCACTCATCTAGGCTTACCTGAATGGTTATGTTATATGTCATCCATGGTTTGTTCGACTAGAGTAATGATTGCAGTTGGTCATACTCGAGTAATTTGTTTTTTTCTTTTGATGGTTGTAAACTGATAACAGACGGACAGTTATACGATCTGACACTGCATCAAAGAGTCAAAAATATCCCCTTTTATTGCATATTTGTTCCTTTGTTTCAAGTTGTTGCTACCAATCTGGGCTCACCTAAATGATTCTGTTATGTCATTTATTACATGTTTGTCTATTGTTGTTTGACGATATTTGGTTATACTTATGCAACATTTTATTTGGTGATGGTTGTAAACTTATTGCTTCACAACTTATATTTTATTTATTACCTATATCGGTTTTATGTTTATATTGTACACCAGTAATTGGTTGCAATTGTTTTCTGTTCTGATTATTGATTAAAGATTATCTCTGTAACGTTGTTCACGATGTTCCTAACGAAGCACTTTTCATGCAGTTAGCTTAAGAATTTCTCTTCCTTAAAAGTAGCACAAATGAATTTTGTCAAGTCGTTCACGAGGTGCTGACATGTACTTAATCACTGTGTACAGAAGTTCGTAAAGTTACTCTTTGACTTGCTTTCCATGGTTAATGCTAGTGCCACCTACTAGTCTTCGTTTACCTCTTTGATAGCTTAATAGCCACACTCTGTTTGCCACTGGTTCTATGAATAGACAATGGCACTGAGAAATATGCCTACATGAGGTGGGATTTGTATTGTACTCGGTGTATGTGCTCACTTTCGTGAGCTTTGTACTAAAGTTTGATTTTAATGTAAGTACGATATTAACTGAAATGTCTGTGTACTGGAATACTTAGATGCATACTTATGTACGTATGTTATATTGTTAATTTTCTCGTACACTTCACTCCACAGCTTCAGTTTTATGATGAAATTTTGAAAAGCGTAAAGCTTAGAAAAGAACTGTGTGATCAAGACTTGTACATTTCAGAGCTGCGCCATTTTTCTTTATAACCCATACGTATACACAAATCTGGAGAAAATCGGTGATAACAAGTACTTGCGGCCTCCATGACCAACAGACAAATGGGTTTTATGGAGAGTGTCAAATAAATCGGAGACCGCGATGTAAAATTGAATAGTACTCTACCTTCTGTAACAGGATAGATCAACTTAGTCTTATTCTCGATCATCATTACGTCATAGTGTTTCAGCAGCCAATAGTCCCGTGGTTCCCTCTTCATGGTCGTGTTCTTCTTTTTCACATCATTGACTAGCTTTTGGTAACTGGTTTCGGTTACGAAAACACAGTATTTAGTAGCACTGGCTTTTACTTGAAGTTCATCACAGAACCGTCGTCGCATGTCAGCATGGCGTGATTCCTGTCTTGGCACTACACACGCTTCCGACATGGTGATACAAGAACAACGGGAAAGGATGACGGGAGTGCGTCTTTGGAAATTCAGCTGGATACTGTACACTGGAGAACTATTTTGGCGATATCCGTGGCGTGATATTTGAACCTCAAACAACAATACGCTGTGTTCGGAGCCATTAAACAAAGATCCAAACCCATCGCAAACAGTACTAGCGGAAAAAACGGTGGGTTTAAGCGTATTATATACATTGCCAGCAGACAGTCCAGCAAAGTATAAAATGCCTCGGCAGTCTACAAAACGTAAATATTCTCATACCCTGACGTTCGATTTTAGGTATTCTGCGGAGTGGCGGATTTCACACAATGCCTCTAAAATATAAAAATTGAAGTTACTTGCTCACATCCATCTGTATATGCAGGCTAATCTCAGGAAACGGTGCACGGATTTTGATCTGATTTTGACAAACAAGTACATTAATTCACGAGGACGGTTTTTGTATGTAATTTATAAATATTTCGTACATATTGTCTGAACAGTGATCAGCTGAAGTTAAGTAGCGAAAACGATGCCACTGCCACCTAGCGAACACCTGCCACAACTTGAGAGAGCAGCAATACTGAGAACGCAGTAAGCGAAATGTCGTTGGCGTGTAAATTAATAGGCTAGCGGTAGTGTGTGTGTGTGTGTGTGTGTGTGTGTGGCTGGAAACCGAGGGTGTGGGCCCGAATCCCAGCTGGGCTACTTTCTTTTGCTCTACCTTTTATCCTAGCATTAACTTCTCAATTATGACGATTTCAGAATGCTAATTTCTGCTTCCCTTGGATTCGAAATCACAATTCGCACACTTAATTCTTCAAATAAAGGACAGTGAGTTACTCAGCGTTGTGAATTACCTTAACAAATATGACCAATAACGAAAAGATAACCACCTCATCATTAGACTGTGATGTGACACAATTTGAAATAATCAAATATTTTAACCAATAGTTTCCCTGCCATCGTTTCAGAACAACTGCATTGCGAAAAAACATGCGAATACAAAATATGTGGTGTTTCGATTTTCTTAATGCTACAAGCAAAACGTTTTCCGAAAAACTATTTCAACAACTGCAGCAACTTTGGTTCGTTTACATGCAACACGGTTTATCAGCACTTAGATGTGGACATGACCTCTTGCGTGGCACAGCGAAGAAGTCTGCCATAATGCGTCCACGAAGAAGAACTGCAGCAGTGTGTCTCAACAATCGATCACAGTGCCTACTAAGCTTCAGAAGAGGAGTGGCTTACCACGAGCTAAACATGTAAGTCATGCGTGTTTTTTTAAATTGTTTCTTTTTTTGTGGCTCCTCAGCTAGTCTCTGATACATATTGAACCACTCACATACCTGAACACACAAACCCATGGTTCGCATACAGTATTTAGGCTGATTGTTTATACATTATTTACGTTACGATACGCTCACATCATTGGCATGAGACAACAGTCCAAACTCCAATTCAATACAGAACATGCAACATTCATGGCTACAGACAAATTTCCTGCCATGCTCTACTTACATCATGTAAGTTATGTGAAAGTGCTGATATTAAATTACTTAAAGTTGTTCTCTGAAATTTCTTCATAACTCTACGCAATGGCTCATGAACAAAATACGCTTCTTTTTTCAGCTTCAGCATTTTGTTGGCAGGGAACCAGAAAATTTATTAAATCTGTTAAAGTGTTTATTAACGATTCTGTCAACAGTTGCAGTGTTTGCATTAGGCGAGTGGTTTCAAACTTTACAGGTTCATTTTCAAGCCTGACCTACTAAGGCTACAAAAAAACAGTACATAATTGTCAGTCACCAATGGCTACATAAGAGTAATTACAATAAACAGTTTAAATGTAACATAAATTAATTATTCAAATACCAATGTACTAGAGCAATCTCTAGCAAATTGATGTGACGTAGCGCACTCATTTGCTATCACGTCGCGCCAGCGATAAAGCAGGAGTGAAATATTCGCAACATTACCCAGATTTCATAAACGGTTTGAGATATCGAAATGAGATTCTGGCAAATGATAGCACGCAAAGAGGAGACTATTTTACCACATGCTTATTATGTAAATCTTCATTATCTAACATGTTATTCCAGTAACTTCATACTCTTTCGGTAAAAGAAAGTAATTTTTAAGGGCCATCGATAGCTGGTGAAACGAAAAATGCTATGGGTTTTGGAGCAACATAAATGAAGACATTACAAGTTTCTTTCGTACCGAGGATGTGCTTTTTCATAAGCTACTAACCTTACTTTTGCTCAGTTCCTCACTTAATAAAGTACCGCCGGCCGAAGTGGCCGTGTGGTTAAAGGCGCTGCAGTCTGGAATCGCAAGACCGCTACGGTCGCAGGTTCGAATCCTGCCTCGGGCATGGATGTTTGTGATGTCCTTAGGTTAGTTAGGTTTAACTAGTTCTAAGTTCTAGGGGACTAATGACCTCAGCAGTTGAGTCCCATAGTGCTCAGAGCCATTTGAACCATTTGAACCAATAAAGTACCGTTTCAGAATTCTCCCGCAATTGTGTCTGCACAACATGTTAGTGAGGCGAGACTGTGTAAAATCCCTTAAGTTTTGATAAAAGAAGCAAATTTTAATCTAGCAACAAGAGAATTGTGTAGATTTTACTCAAAATTCCCCATTCTGAACGTTAGAAACGCTGAACAAATAAGGCGAAAATAAAGTGTTGTATTTACGTCGGAATTATTTTTTAATACTAACCAACGCAGAGGTGACAGATCTATTTGAATGGTCTCCATGCAAGTGTAGGCGTGGAGGGACCCCGCTTAATATTTCCAAAAAATGTGAGTGTAGGCTTTAGTGTAGAGCGTCACGTCCCCTCTTAGCGCTCTGAGCGACCCCTCACCACTGCCGCTCTCGCCACGCTTCCGCAGCTGACCGAGCATCTAGCGGCCACTGCAGTTTGCTCGCACTATACAAGCGCACGTCCGCAGTGAATAGGCGTGTCGCGTTTTGAATTTGGATGCGTCTAAGCACCTTTATTAAACCTGACATCATTACCGTGAATGACAATAGCGAATGTACAAGTATTACACAAACGGAAGTACCGAACGAGGTGGCGCAGTTGTTAGCACACTGGACTCCCCTTCAGGAGGAAGACGCTTCAAATCCGCATCCGGCCATCCTCATTTAGGTTTTCCGTGATTTCCCTAAATCACTTCAGGCAAATGTTGGTATGGTTCCATTCAAAGGGCCCAGCCGACTACCTTCCCTATCCTTCCTTAAACCGATGAGACCAATGACGTGGCTGTTTGGTCTCCTCCACGAATCAACCAACCAATCTACAAACAGAAGTACTAGTATTGCACATAAGCGTTACATATCTGAACATAAGGACTTCATGTTCAAGTTTGTGTCCACCGCCAATTAAAATAGGGGGCATCGCAGCGTCTTTATAAACCTATCATATTTAATTTGAACTACATCAAAACAAATAGTCTGATGTTGTTCCTAGCTAGGCACACGTGTCAAAAGCTGGAACTCGTTTAATTTTATTTTCTGACTTGAACATATCTGCTCTCAATTCTAACCATAGATTTCACGCAATGTAATTTACGGTTTCTCAAAATTTCATTCTGGAGAAGACATCCTTAGAGGTGTCGAAACCTAGGTGGATGTACTAAACAATTATTTCCAACCGGTTGGCTGTGTGATTCCGTGTTGAAATAAAAATCACATTTTTTTTCTCCATTACAAATTTTACCTCATACATACAGAGTGTTCCAAGAGTCTATGCACATAAAAAATCAACATATACGTTTAAAGAACAGTACATATCGTTTGTTTAGACAGTAAGTTTTGAGTTAGACATTCCTATTAAAACAGCGTCTCATGGTATAGAATCATTAGGACATCTCGTCATGCACGTCCACATTGCAATTACCTTGTCCTCTACTAGGCGGTACAGTCTGGGGCCGCGGTCGCAGGTTCGAATCCTGCCTCGGGCAAGGATGTGTGTGATGTCCTTAGGTTGGTTAGGTTGAAGTAATTCTAAGTTCTAGGGGACTAATAACCTCAGAAGTTAAGTCCCATAGTGCTCAGAGCCGTTTGAACCATTTGTCCTCTACTCATACGGGTATATGCGACACTAGTACTTGTCTTTCTGTAATACTTGTACATTTGTCGTTGTCATTCACTATAATGACGTCAGGTTCAACAAAAGGTGCTTAGACGCATCCACATTTAAAAAGCGACCCGCCCATTGGCTGCGGCCGAGCGCTTGTACGCGAGGCGCGACTCTAGCGCCAACGAAAGTTGCCTGGTGTTGTTGGCTATTTTGACCTCCAGTTTCATTGTGAGTTGGTGAGAGGCACCTGTGAATTATGGCATTCATTCTGCAAACTTTCGTAAGGCCTGTATTACCACTTTGATGTTTCCCATTAAGATCAGGCACTGTCAGTGCAAGTATGTTTGTATTAAAAAATTAATTTTTGTTACGTTTGAACCGTTTATTGTTATTACACTTTTGTATTCACTGTTCATTGAAAACTACGTACTGTTTTTTGAAGTCTCAGTAGGCCAGGCTTTAAAATGAACCTGTAAGGCTCGAAACTACTCGCCTAATATCTAAATCTACATCTACATCGACATCCATACTCCGCAAGCCACCCGACGGTGTGTGGCGGAGGGTACCTTGAGTACCTCTATCGGTTCTCCCTTCTATTCTAGTCTCGTATTGTTCGTGGAAAGAAAGATTGTCGCTATGCCTCTGTGTGGGCTCTAATCTCTTTGATTTTATCCTCATGGTCTCTTCGCGAGATATACGTAGGAGGAAGCAATATACTGCTTGACTCCTCGGTGAAGGTATATTCTCGAAACTTCAACGAAAGCCCATACCCAGCTACTGAGCGTCTCTCTTGTAGAGTCTTCCACTGAAGTTTACCTGCTACCTCCGTAACGCTTTCGCGATTGCTAAATGATCCTGTAACGAAGCACGATGCTCTCCGTTGGATTTTCTCTATCTCTTCTATCAACCCTATCTGGTACGTAGTATTCAAGTAGTGGGCGAACAAGTGTACTGTAACCTACTTCCTTTGTTTTTGGACTGCATTTCCTTAGGATTCTTCCAATGAATCTCAATCTGGCATCTGCTTTACGCAACGATTAATTTTATATGGTCATTCCATTTTAAATCACTCCTAATGCCTACTCCCAGATAATTTATGGAATCAACTGCTTCCAGTTGCTGACCTGCTGTATTATAGCTAAATGATAAAGGATCTTTCTTTCTACGTATTCGCAGCACATTACACACGTCTACATTGAGATTCGATTGCCGTTCCCTGCACCATGCGTGAATTCGTTGCAAATCCTCCTGTATTTCAGTACAATTTTCCATTGCTACAACCTCTCGATATACTACAGCATCATCCGCAAAAAGCCTCAGTGAACTTCCGATGTTATCCACAAGGTCATTTATGTATATTGCGAATAGCAACGGTCCTACTACACCCCCCTGCGGCACACCTGAAATCACTCTTACTTCGGAAGACTCCTCTCCATTGAGAATGACATGCTGCATTCTGTTATCTGGGAACTCTTCAGTGCAATCACACAATTGGTCTGATAGTCCATATGCTCTTACTTTGTTCAATAAACGACTGTGGGGAACTGCATCAAACGTCTTGCGGAAGTCAAGAAACACGGCATCTACCTGGGAACCCGTGTCTATGGCCCTCTGAGTCTCGTGGACGAATAGCGCGAGCTTGGTTTGACACGATCGTCTTATTCGAAACCCATGCTGATTCCTACAAAAAAAAAAAAAAAAAAAAAAAAAAAGGCTCTGAGCACTATGGGACTTAACATCGGAGGTCATCAGTCCCCTAGAACTTAGAACTACTTAAACCTAACTAACCTCAGGACATCACTAACATCCATGCCCGAGGCAGGATTCGAACCTGCGACCGTAGCAGTAGCGCGGTTTCGGACTGAAGCGCCTAGAACCGCTCGGCCACACCGGCCGGCGTCTATCTGACTACGTTGGTTCATAAATTTCAGGATGTCCTCTGAGATGAGTGTGAGTTAGGTTTCCCCTATAACCGGTGTTTCTGTGGTGGCTAGCACAAAGAAGCTCATTCTGTTCCACATGCCTCATTACTTTTGAGCTCAGAATATGTTGTAAGATTCTACAACAGATGGATGACAGTGATACTGGACGGTAATTTTGTGAATTATTTCTGCTGCCCTTCCTGTAGACCAGTGTGACCAGCCCTTTCTTCCAACTGCTGGCCACGGTATTTTGTTCGAGTTATCTACATTTTTGCGCAAGCTTCAGGAAAAGGTAAAGGCACCGAAGGCACGGAAGCAAGACTAAAGGAAAAACAAGATACGTTCTTATGATTTGCCGACCTGGAAAAAGCGTTCGACAACGTAAAAAGGTGTAAGATGGTCGAAATTCTGAGAAAAATAGCGGTAACCTATAGGGAGGGATGTGTTATATATAATACGTACAAGAGCCAAGAGCGAATAATAAGAGTGGACATCCAAGAACGAAGTGCTCGTATTAAAGGGTGTGTAAGACACCGGATGTAGTTTTTCGCCCCTAGTGTTCAGTCTGTACAGTGGAGAAGCAACGATGGAAATAAAAGAAAGATTCAGGAGCGGAATTAAAATTCAAGCCGAAAGGATTTCGATGATACAATTCGCTCATGACGTTCCTATCCTGATTGAAAGTGAGGAAGAATTACATGATCTGCGGAACGGTTCAAGAAAAAGGTTCAAATGGCTCTGAGTACTATGGGACTTAACTTTTGAGGTCATCAGTCCCCTAGAACTTAGAACTACTTAAACCTCAGGACATCACACACATCCATGCCCGAGGCAGGATTCGAACCTGCGACCGTAGGGGTCGCTCGATTCCAGACTGAAGCGCCTAGAACCGCTCGGCCACAAAGGCCGGCGCTGATTCCTACAGAGTAGATTTCTAGTCTCCAGAAAATTCATTATAACGGAACATAATACCTGTCCCAAAATTCTACAACTGATCGACGTTAGAGATATAGGTCGACAGAACCGTTAGTAATCACTTCAACGAAATATTCTACGCCACAAGCCAGACTGGGTCTTTAGTCAAGTACAAAATTATAGATACAGCCACGATACTTTAAAACGACATTTTTTTGTTGAGCTGCAGCGAGCATCCCGCGCAGGTCTGGGTGAATGCAGCGATGCACTGCCCCCACCAGCTGAACAGCCGCACAGCTGCACAGTGAAACCCGGCCTGGAAGCGGCCTGGTGCAGTTACAGCTGCTTCCGCTGCGGAGGTCGCCGCGACAAGGGAAACGCACCGCACGCACTCTCTCACACATACACACACACACACATACGCATGTCGCCCCGGCGGCTTTCGCAGGCACCGCAAAGTGCTGTCGCGGCAGACTTTCATTCCCCTCAGCACAAGCCGACAGCCGGATACTGGCGTGCGTCAGAGATATTCGCGGAACGCCAGATGCTCACGCGAAACGTGTGGCGCCGTACTTAAAAGGCAATTCACACATTCCGCACAGCGGGCACGCGAAGGGGCCTGCTCACCGCCGGTACTTCCACATGGAGGTACACGGAAGTCGAAAGTTCTTCCTGACCATTAGTGCACAAGGCCCTCCTCCACACACCGTTGGGTGGCTTGCGGAGTATAAATGTATAAATGTAGATGTAGAAGGCACGACCGTCCCATTCTTCTTTGTACGAGCCGTGACGAAACTGCAGTTCTACTTGGTCGTGATAACAAACTATACTTCGTGCCACAGAAATAGGATGTTTGCCTTGAAACGGGCGAGACTGTTTGTAAGAGGATACGCACTGAAGAAGACGGTGTAGTATTTAAGGCACACAGTTCACAGCAGTTGTCTTCAATGGGAAAACTACCTCAAATGGAATTGTCATTATGAAAATGTTTCTCTTGGCGAACACAAAAATTGGTTCAAATGGCTCTGAGCACTATGGGACTCAACTGCTGAGGTCATTAGTCCCCTAGAACTTAGAACTAGTTAAACCTAACTAACCTAAGGACATCACACACATCAATGCCCGAGGCAGGATTCGAACCTGCGACCGTAGCGGTCTCGCGGTTCCAGACTGCAGCGCCAGAACCGCGCGGCCACTTCGGCCGGCTTTGGCGAACACGCACGTCCACAACACTGGCCCTTTAGCCTAGAAACAAAGCAAATATTTTATGAAATATATTTGCGCTGAAGCTCCAAAGAAACTGGTATAGGCATGCGTATTCAAATACAGACATATGTAAACAGGCACAATACGGCACTCTGATCAGCAACGTCTATATAAGACAAGTGTCTGGCGCAGTTGTTAGATCAGTTACTGCTGTTACAAACGTACGTTATCAAGATTTAAGTGAGCTTGGACGTGGTTTATAGCCGGGGCCCGAGCGATGGGGCACAGCATCTCCGGGTTGCGATGAAGTGGAGATTTTCCCCTACGACCATTTTACGAAAGTACCGTCAATATCAGGAAACGGGTAAAACGTCAAATCTCCGACGTCGCTACGGCCGGAAAAATGGTTCAAATGGCTCTGAGCTTGGTCATGCACGACCACAATGCAATCAAATGGTTCAAATGGCTCTGAGCACTATGGGGCTTAACTTCTGTGGTCATTAGTCCCCTAGAACTTAGAACTACTTAAACCTAACTAACCTAAGGACATCACACACATCCTTGCCCGAGGCAGGATTCGAACCTGCGACCGCAGTGGTCGCGCGGTTCCAGACTGAAGCGCCTAGAATCGCTCGGCCACGCCGGCCGGCCAAGGCCGGAAAAAGATCCTGCAAGAACAGGACCAACGACGATTGAAGAGAATCGTTCAGCGTGGCAGGAGTGCAACCCATCAGCAAATTGCTGCAGATTTCAGTGCTGTGTCATCAACAAGTATCTGCGTGCGAACCATTTAATGAAATATCATCGATGTGGGCTTTCGGAGCCGAAGGCCAATCGTGTACCCTTGATGTCTGCTTTACGCTGCGCCTAGGCCCTTCAACACGACATTGGACTGTTGATGACTGGAAACATGTTGCCTGGTCGGACGAGTCTTGTTTCAAGAACTGTATCGAACGGATAGACTTGCGCGTCGATGGGGATGAAATGACGATGATTAGGAGAACACAACACCCAGTCCCTGAGCGGAGAAAATCTCCGACCCAGCAGGGAGTCGAACCCTGAGGATTGACATTCTGTCACGCTGACAACTCAGATACCGACAGCGGACACTCTAACAGGTGACACGTACGGAAAAAACTTGTCAGTTCACCTGCATCCATTCATGTCTATTGTACATTCCGACGGACTTAGGCAATTCCATCAAGGCAATGCGACACCCCACACGTCCAGAATTGCTACAGAGTGGCTACAGGAACACTCTTCTGAGTTTAAACATTTCCGCTGCCCACCAGACTCCCCAGATATGAACATTATTGAGCATAACTGAGATACCTTGCAACGTGCGGTTCAGAAGAGATCTCCACCCCCTCGTACTCTTACGGATTTATAGACAGTCCTGCAGGATTCCTGGTGTCATTTCCTTCCAGCACTACTCCAGACATTAGTGGATTCCATGCCACGTCGTGTTGCGGCAGTTCTGCGTTTTCGCGTGGCTCCTACACGATATTAGGCATGTGTATCAGTTTCTGTGGCTCTTCAGTGTAGCTAACTCCGGCACATATGGCAAGTGTACTACTGAAGCTTTTCATGGGATAATGTGGAGTAATAATATTCAGCAGGACACTAAGAAAAGGATATTTCACCGCGTGGTGCAGAACACAGTTTGGCCTCAAACAAAGAAACTTAGGGGGAAAATCAGAACATTGGAAACGTACTCTATGAGAAGATATCTGCATACTATATGATGAGGTTGGAGGCGAATGTGGATAATACGCTCCGTAAGAAAAACTTTGGAGAAAAGCTCGCTTCAGTGACACGGACGCGTACACAGAATACCTAAACATACGTGGGCGAGGAAGATTTTAAACTAGGAGCCACCTGGAAGAAGAAGGAGAGGAAGGCCAGCGATAAATCGGAAAATACATACAGCAAGCAATGTAAGGCAGAACTCTAGGATTAGATGACTGGAACGAAAGAGGCCGTTCACAAGCAGTCGAAACTGTAAGGTGAGCCACTAATGTGCTCCAAGAACTATATTAATGAACAATTCGTATGGCGCCGAAAAGTGGATTCCTTATTTCACACACATATAAAAAAAGAGTTTTGCATCACCCCAGTTCCCAGAACTCCTGAAGACAGACTTTGACTATGGATATTGTATCACAGACACACTCCATTTGACTGTTCAGAGATATCACTAATCCCGCCCAAAGATGTAAACAATGAAGCAAGAGTAGCGCCTATTAGACAGATGGGATCTGACAGCCGATCAGTTCCAGTCATTCCTCCAGGAATGAGGTACACGGCTCATGTTGTCTGTAGTTCTACCATGCCAAGATGGTCTATTGTTACTTTGTGCCAGGAAGGACTCCCAACAAGGGAAGTGTCCAGGCGTCTCGGAGTGAACCAAAGCGATGTTGTTCGGACATGTAGGAGATACAGAGAGACAGGAAGTGTCGATGAGATGCCTCGCTCAGGGGGCCCAAGGGCTACTGCCGCAGCGGATGACCGCTACCTACGGATCACGGCTCGGAGGAACCCTGACTGCAACGCCACCATGTTGAATAATGCTTTCAGTGCGGCCATAGGTCGTCGTGTTACGACTCAAACTGTGCGCAGTAGGCTGTATGATGCGCAACTTCACTTCCAACGTCCATGGCGAGGTCCATCTTTGCAACCACGACACCATGCAGCGCGGTACAGATGGGCCCAACGACATGCCGAATACACCGCTCAGGACTGGCATCACGTTCTCTTCACCGATGAGTGTCGCGTATGCCTTCAACCAGATAATCAGACACACTGTCGAGCGAGTACATCAACGTGTAGGTTCCCTACTGCTTTTGGGGCGGCATTATGTGGGGCCGACGTACGCCGCTGGTAATCGTGGAAAACGCCGTAACGGCTGTACGATACGTGCGTGAATGCCATCCTCCGACCGATAGTATATTTTCGAGGAATTCGTCTTCATGGACTACAATTCGCGCCCCCATCGTGCACATCTTGTGAATGAGTTCCTTCAGGATATCGATATCGCCCGACTAGAGTGGTCTGAATGTTCTCCAGAAATGAAACCTATCGACCACTCCTGGGATCGATTGAAAATGGCTGTTTATGGACGGCGTGACCCACCAACCACTCTGAGGGATCTACGCCGAATCGCCGTTGAGGAGTGGGACAATCTGGACCAACAGTGCCTTGATGAACTTGTGGATAGTATGCCACGACGAATACACGCATGCATCAACGCAAGGCAAGAGGGCGTACTACTGGGTATTAGATGTACCGGTGTGTACAGCAATCTAGACCACCACCTCTGTACTCGAAAGTCTCATTGTATGGTGGTACAACATGCAATGTGTGGATTTCATTAGCATTAAAAAGGGCGGAAATGATGTTTATGTTGACCTCTATTCCAATTTGCTGTACAGGTTCCGAAATTCTCGGAACTGAGCTGATGCAAAACTTTTTTTGATGTGTGTATTTTTACTGCCGAGTTTCTCGACATGTGCAGAATGAGTCAAGTCTCCGTTGCACTTTGATTGATCTGTTAGGTATAGAATTCAAACAACGTGGGTGATACGACATCAACATGGTTGTAACTGCGTTGGGATAAGCAGAGCCACTGCAACAAAACCGGAAGTGTCTGAAACCTCGGGTTGAGCGGCACTCTGCGAAGGATAGGCGGCTCGTGGAAGTAACAGATATTGTCTTAGGATATGCTACATAGTCTGGTGACGTACAGAAATGAAAAAAGCTATCACGAGGGATAGACAAGGACAAATTAATCGTAGGTAAATATCAGTGTCATGCAGAAACACGGGAAGAAATCGTGCAGAGCTTGAACGTGAGAGAGTTCAGAATGTGAAGGAGGCTGGACTCCGCACTATATACCGTTAAGGTACCACATTTTCACTCGACCCTCGGAGGTCACCGCCGACCTTTCTCCTCTGTTGGTGTCCGAGGGCCGGTTTCATTATTCCGCGTGTTACAGGAAGGCGACTTCCGCGCTCATCGACATTCCTGCCTGTATTCTCCAGAACAGACGACGCCATAAAGACGAAGGCAGGCGGACAGCCGGATCGTAAATACCGCGGGCGACGACGGGAAGCACGCGACGCCGTGTGCCGACGGACAAGCGTCCGCCTCATCCACTGCAGACCTTCGCTAACTTCTTAGCCACTAGTACCGCCCACTTAAAATCACGCTGGTAACTATCCCATTCGCTAAACTATCAATTCTCGAGTCCTTCTTTCACGATCATAAATAGAAGAGATCCTATGTGTATGAGCAGGGAATGGAATACCAATAAACTTGCGAGTAAACCCTTAGCGAGTCAATCTCATCATCAGCATAACTCTAAAGAAATTCTTGTGAGAATTGGCGTCGACAGGAATGACCTATTGAAACTTCACATGGAGGAGAACAAGCGATGCCATATTGCATTTATCGCACACATGGTCCCAACATATGGAGTAATGATATGGAGAGCCATTGGCTGTACAAAATGATCACGTCTGGTTATCATAGCCGGTAACATGGACGACAGCTGTTACATTCTTGATGTTTTGGTGTACTCTATATTCGTGTTTTCCCTGATGTTATCATTCAACGTGATAACGTGAAAGGTAACCATTTTGTCAATTTCTTTGGTCTGTCTGGGACCTAATTTTAATAGATCGATCTCAGTGCAATGTTCGTATATCATAAATAATAATCACAACTCAAAATATACTCATATGTAATAGTTAAAGCAAAACGTTGGGCATCTGCTATGCAGTGGAACACCTTTACAGTGCGGAAAACCGATTAGGAATGCAAGGGTTATACTTATTTTTATATGGTCACCTAACCAGGTCAATAATTTTGATTTGAAATTGAAATCAAATATGAATTTAGTAAGCCTTTTATTTGTTTATAATCTCCACTTATACCGTTGTAAAAGAGTAGAGAATAGGTAAGTTAGTAACAAAACGAACATAAAGTCTCGTAATGTTGACTGAGAAGTTGCTCCAACGGGACGACCAGAAAGTCATCAAATATACTGAAACACAAAACTCCCCAGAAATTCTGTTTAATTACGAATGCCCTGATACCACTGTGGAAAGGTACCTCATCTGCTTTCGTAATCCATATAGCTTGCAAATGGAAAATAAACGAGTCCAACAGGCACAAAATAATACAATGAATCAGCCAACTCAAGTTGTTTAGCAAATCTCGCAAATTATGTACTACTCAGAAAGTGAACAGCTCTAGTGCGAAATGCGAAACTTGCACAAAAATGTAGATAACTCGAACAAAATACCGTGGTAAGTAGTTGGAAGAAACGACTGGTGAAACTGGTCTACAGGAAAGGCGGGGGCCGAAACGCGCAATAACCCTGGGTTCGGTGTGGGGTGGCGGAGGGCTGAAGTGGACTGCGGTAGTCGTCGTGGGGCTGTGGACCACTGCGGTTGCGGCGGGGACGGAGCCTCTCCGTCGTTTCTGGGCCCCCGGTTAACATACAATACAATACAATACAATACAAAGTCTTCAAAAAGAGATAATAAAGCTTCGGGCGATCCTCACACATAACAATAGTCTGATTAAACAAGTGAACAATGATTTCAATAATTTCTATAAAAATCAAACAGATTAATTAGTTGAAACTTCCTGGCAGATTAAATCTGTGTGCCCGACCGAGACTCGAACTCGGGACCTTCGCCTTTCGCGTTCAAGTGCTCTACCATCTGAGCTACCGAAGCACGACTCACGCCCGGTACTCACAGCTTTACTTCTGACAGTACCTTTCTTTCAGGAGTGCTAGTTCTGCGAGGTTCGCAGGAGAGCTTCTATAAAGTTTGTAAAGTTTGGAAGGTAGGAGACTAGGTACTGGCAGAAGTAAAGCTGTGAGTACCGGGCGTGAGTCGTGCTTCGGTAGCTCAGATGGTAGAGCACTTGAACGCGAAAGGCAAAGGTCCCGAGTTCGAGTCTCGGTCGGGCACACAGATTTAATCTGCCAGGAAGTTTCATATCAGCGCACACTCCGCTGCAGAGTGAAAATCTCATTCTGGAAACATCCCCCAGGCTGTGGCTAAGCCATGTCTCCGCAATATCCCTTCTTTCAGGAGTGCTAGGTCTGCAAGGTTCGCAGGAGAGTTTCTGTAAAGTTTGGAAGGTAGGAGACGAGGTACTGGCAGAAGCAAAGCTGTGAGTACCGGGCGTGAGTCGTGCTTCGGTAGTTCAGATGGTAGAGCACTTGAACGCGAAAGGCAAAGGTCCCGAGTTGGAGTCTCGGTCGGGCACACAGTTTTAATCTGCCAGGAAGTTTCATATCAGTGCACACTCCGCTGCAGAGTGAAAATCTCATTCTAGATTAATTAGTTGATATCTTAATGCATGATTCATGGAAGTGGGATGGTCGTTCTGTCAGCACTGAGCAAGTGAACAGAGTTAACTAGCTGGCAATAATCGTTTATACAAATTATGTTCGCAGTGCTGCAGTCTTACCTCAAACCTCTTCTGTTAAAAATAAATGATAACATTATTCAACATATATATTCCTTTCATCTTTCGGAAGGCTGTCCTTGACAATCAACCTTTCTTCATTCACCAGATACAATCGTAAGCGCCGGCGGTTGTGGCCGAGCGGTTCTAGGCGCTTCAGTCCGGAACCGCGCTGCTGCTACGGTCGCAGGCTCGAATTCCGCCTCGGACATGGATGTGTGTGATGTCCTTAGGTTAGGTTTAAGTAGCTCTAAGACTAGGGGACTGATGACCTCAGATGTTGAGCCCCATAGTGCTTAGAGTCATTTGAACCATTTCGAACAATCACAAGTCAACACAGCACTACTAAAAATGTACATCACCTACCACACTTCTACTAAGAATGTTTCAGACTGCGCAGAGGCAAAAATTGTGCCACGACAAGACCAAATATGGTTTACAATGTAATTTGCTCTCTCTCTCTCTCTCTCTCTCTCTCCGACAAGCACATCGATAACTTACAAAAATCAAAATCACATGCTCACCTTATTACCGTTACTGTTACAGTTTATATAAATGATCAATTAGAAAGCGTTGGAAGCTCTTTAGGACCATTCGCAGATGATGTAGTTCTCAGTAGGTACGCCAAGAGACAATATCTATTTGGAAAATGACCCACAGAGGATTGATGAATGTCGCAGGCTCTCGTATTTGATCCTGGATGTAAATACATGTAACATATTGTGCATACATAGAGAAACAAACCACTGCTACACAAACACAACTGACACAAACTATTTGAAACAGTATTTACTGTAAAATACATAGGAGTAAATACGCAATGCAACCTTAATTGGAATGACAACATACAGCAAATAACAGGAAAACTAATGCCAGACAAATTCGTAGAAAGAATCTTGAGGAAACGTAACTCATCCACGAAGTAAGTGGATTGTAAGGCGCTTGTTCGACGTATTCTTGGGTATTGTTCATCTGTCAGGGATACTTACCACGTAGGACTGACGGAAGACACAGAAGAGCGATACGTTTCTATACGGGTCCATTTAATCGGCGTGAGAGCATTGTAGAAATGCCCAAAAAACTCCCGTGGCAGACGTTACAAGAGAGGCGATGTGCATCAGGCAGAGGTTTGCTATTGAAATTTCGGGATAACGCTTTTCGGGAAGAGTCTGACGACGTATCACTCCCTCCCACATACATCTCGTGATGTGATCACGGCAAGAAAATCCGAGAAATTAGAGATTATTCAGAAGCTTACCGGCAACGTTTCTTCCCACGCGCCATTCGCGAGTAGAACAGGGAATGGTGGATCAGTTAGTGGTAGCAGCAGTATCCTCCGCCGTACACCGTTATATGGCTTAGGGAATATGATGTAGATGTAGGTGTGAAGTAGTAGGAAGGGGTGTGGCGGGGTTCCTCGCCACGGCCGGCTTTTACCCCGTGAAAGGACCTCGGTACTCATTTAGACAACAGGCGAGGTGAATCTGGAACTATTCTGGAGGGAACTGGACGAGGACCTACAGGGCAGGAGCCTACAACACTGCCCGCTAGATCAAAAAAATGGTTCAAATGGCTCTGAGCACTATGGGACTTAACATCTATGGTCATCAGTCCCCTAGAACTTAAAACTACTTACACCTAACTAACCTAAGGACCTCACACAACACCCAGTCATCACGAGGCAGAGAAAATACACTGGTGGCCATAAAAATTGCAACACTAGAAACGGTAGCAAATACTGTACATATACGTAATATAGCAAGAAGAATACATAATTCAGTCTGCAGGTGATTTGGAGGTATACATTCCTGTCACCTGAGCAACAGTGGCTCTAACCCGGCTGGACATAGAGTCGAGCTGACGAGGGGACAGTACGAACTTCCCCCCCACCGCTTAGATTCATACTGACAGCGTGTATAGGGCACTACTAGGACTGCAACGTATATAAACATAAGCGCAATATGCCTGTTTTATCTCTCTCTCTCTATCTCTCTCTCTCTCTGTTTTTCCTTTATTCTCACGTAATTCTAGCAACAGATGACCGCTCAAATAACCAATATTTAATGACTGGTTTATTTTTTCTAGTGTTTATTCTGCAAAAAAAAGAAAAAAGTTTCTTTCTTAAGGAGACTGGAAATAAAAAAAGGATACTCAAGAACTTTCAGTCAAGTCAGTACAGTCACTTCATTTGTGTTATTGTGTCTACATTTGTGACAATTATAATGTTGAACCTATGGAGCACTGCGCGAATCAGGATGATACTGATTGTAGAAACATGGAAAAAGTAATTATTACGACATATGGAACATGTAACGAATGCCCAATTATTGCATGTGCATTTTTTTTCAATGTGTCTATTGCAGAACAAACTTTGTTTAAATTGATAAACGGTTCTCTGCTATCAAACTATTCCTCTGCGCATACCGAAGCGTATCATCGGGTGTTCCTGAGATAACTCATAAAAAATTCCTCAGTTGCCGATTAGCTGCCAGCAAGCGACCGTACAAAGTATTTAAGTATGAATACAATTTTCAAACTCTGAAAATATTCAGAGCTATGTCTTCCTTATACAGTGCCCTACACTCCACATCAATACGAATCAAATCGGAGAGGGGAAGTTCATACGGTTCCCTTGTGAGCTTAGATGGCACTCACCGGTACGTTACTCCGTGCCGCTTCAACTCAATGCTAGACTTCATCAATTGTAATGGCTGCTGCGGGTTGGCGCGATTGCCTTTCGCAACCCTTTACAAAATGTTATACACGTCTAGGGAACAAGCTGACAAGGACAAGAGTCAAACAGATTCTGTATCACTGTCGGTCAGGACACCACAGGCACCAGGCTGTCTTATTTTATCTTGAGGGAAGATAACATCACGGAGTTCTTGAACGTGGGGCATGGTCACTGGCCTTAATACGTCAGGTACCTGCTGTCCAAATTACCGGTTATACGAACCAGTGGTGATCGTGTTGTGCACACACCGTTCAAAAATGGCTCTGAGCAACTAGGGACTTAACATATATGTTCATCAGTCCCCTAGAACTTAGAACTACTTAAACCTAACTAACATAAGGACATCACACAACACCCAGTCATCACGAGGCAGAGAAAATCCCTGACCCCGCCGGGAATTGAACCCGGGAACCTGGGCTCGGGAAGCGATAACGCTACCGCACGACCACGAGCTGCGGACTGCACACACGGCTACTTAAACCTAAGGACATCACACACATCCAAGCCCGAGGCATGATTCGAATCTGCGACCGTAGCAATCGCGCGGTTCCGGACTGAAGCGCCTAAGACCGCTCGGCCACAACGGCCGCCAGGGCGCAATACGGTAGGCGCGTCCCTGTCAAAGAAAGCCGCAACAGTGGTCGCCGTTCATATTCTCCACGGTTATCCAGACGCTGCCGCAATGTCAGCGTGAATATCTGCGGACGAATATTCTGGGATATCGCAATCGAGTCCTTGCTGAACACCCTGCACAGGGACGACAGTGTAAGAGGTGTGGTGGCTGACGCAGATGACCTGCTCGTAGTGGTGTCAGCCACCTCGAGAGCAGCACTAGAGACAAAAGGCACGCAACTGCTTCAGAAAATTAAGAGTTGGTGCAAAGAAAATAAATTAAAAATAGCTCCCAACAAAACTGTGTATTTCCTGCTCAGAGGGACACAATAGAGGAATCCAATTCTAAAATTAGACAATACAAGCATACAGAGGAAGCAAGCCAATGTTATCTCGAACTGCACCTCGATGAAAAACAGACTTTCAATCGTCATACAAAATTCCAGAATGAGATTTTCACTCTGCAGCGGAGTGTGCGCTCATATGAAACTTCTTGGCAGATTAAAACTGTGTGCCGACCGAGACTCGAACTCGGGACCTTTGCCTTTCGCGGGCAAGTGCTCTACCAACTTTCTTTTTTAGGGGTTTTATTTATTTATTTGATATGAAGGAAGGTAGGAGAAACAGAAACCTTTATTATTCACAAATAAACAGATTACGTCCTGCCACATGATAACTGTTCTGGAAGGATCCTCGCTGCCGTCCTACCATGCAGCATGAAATAACAACAAAATCGAAGTGGGGCCACCTCCGGCACCCTAAAGAAAAGTATGTTGGATATGAAAACAAAATTTGAAATACATCCATTTGATAACTGTTCAAGCGTGAGTTTTTCGTAGGTCGCATACTCGCATAGTGTTCTTAGTCGATCACTTTAACTTGGTCGGTTTCACAACGACAGCACCGCCGCTCATCTTTGCGCACCCGGCACACCCCAGGTATATGGCGGGTCCGCAAAAACCGTTACTAGGAAATTGGCATACCAATCCTTGTACTTTTGTAGCCGTAATAGTGTTGTGTGTCCATCTTGCAAGTATTGCCAGTAATCCAGGACGTGGAGTAAGTTCGTACGTGAGTCTCTATAGATGTAATGGACCGTCATACCTGTGATCCACGCCACCGCGTTCGTCTTATGACGCGGAAAATACGTTTCCTCTGGAAAAAATACTATGTCAGAAGAGACTGCTGTATAGATAGTGCGCCGCATGAACGCTATTATCTTTCTTGCGAGAGTCCAGACAGCCAATGCCTCGCCGCAGACCAGCCGATGGTCGTCCGTATCCAGCACGCCGCATTGCTGACACAAGGGCGAATCCGCCAAATGTATTGCGTACTTTCTATCGTTTGTAGGGTATTTGCGGTTGACGACAATGTACCATGTTGATCTGACTGATGTAGGTAGGTGGGGGTGGTGGACCGTGCGCCACACCACGTGCCAATTAACAGCTGGATGTTTGCGTTCCACCCTATTCCGGGCGATCTGTCGAAGAAGCAGATGGTACACGTCCTTCGATGTCGACTGTCGGGTCGTCGGTAAACGCTCTCCAACGTAACTGTGTTCCACGATGAACGTGCGCACATACGTTAAAGGGGGCGATATATGGCCGACACTGACTGGAGGAAGATGCGATGTTGTTACGAGTTCTTCGATGATCGTCCCCGTAAGCGAGTGGTTCCTGTTGCGCCACCGTTTGAGCATAGTATTAATAAACATGGCACGCGCCTTCTCGTGCACGTTCACTAAACCAACGCCCCCCTCTCACGCTGGGAGGGTAAGCGTGTTGTACTGTACCTTAAAGAGTTGTCCCAGGCACACATAGTACCCAAAAGCCGCCTGAATCCTCATAGCCATCGTACGCGTCAAGGGGAGAAGGTGTGTCAGGTGGCACATCATGGGCGCAAGATAAAGGTTGACGAGTAACACTCGCTGCAGCATATCCATCGACCGTAGGGCGTTTAGTCGTACTGCCGTGCGGACTCTGAGTAACAGTCTTCGGTAGTTGTCCGCAGCCGTTCCCGCTGTCTCTTTATGAAAGGTGATACCCAAACAGCGGAGGGTTTCCACCGCAGGTAAGGGCCCTTCCGTTCCCGGTTCTAGTCCACGCCCCACATGCATGAATTGTGATTTTCGGTAGTTGACCACACTTCCAGCTGCCATCCCATACGTCTGTAGCCAATCCAGTGCTGTTTGAGTCTCCCTCTCATTCCGCACGAGGAACACAATATCATCCGCGTATGCTCTGCATTTGAATGATAAATGCCGTAGGGAGATCCCGGTAAGACGGCGGCGAAGGCCTGCGAGGCACGGTTCTAAGGCGATCGCATAAAGGAGGATCGACGAGGGGCAACCCTGTCTCACTGATCTTAAGATCTTAAAATACTCAGTTCTCCCTCCGTTGACCACCATCGCTGATCTGGCGCCGTGCAACAGCCGCATCACAGCATTGGTCAGTAATGGCGAGACACCCATCCTGTTCATCACCGCCGCGAGGTACACATGATCCACGCGATCAAAAGCATGATCGAAATCTACAGCAACCATCGCCCCCCGGAGGCGGCATGCAGCCGCGAGGGCGACGACGTCACGATAGTCTCCCAAGGCTGTGTGGATATTACTGATGCCGCCAAGACAAGTCTGATCGGCATGTATTCGATGCTCCAGCGACTTTTTGATACGACTTCCCAGGATGCGCATGAAGATCTTGTAGTCACTATTAAGGAGGGTCAAGGGGCGATAATCACAAGGCCGTTTGCCACCACGGGGCTTCGGTATCGGTATCATGAGCCCTTCCGTGAATTGAATGTGAACCGGTACTTCTTGCCGCAGAAGCTCATTAAACATACATAGCCACATCGGTGTCATAATGGTCACGAAGGCACGGTAAAATTCCAACGGGAATCCATCTGGACCTGGGGACTTCTTGCAAGCACCTCGTGTAATCGCTTCCTCCAGCTCTTCACACGTAATTTCAGATAACCCGTCTGCTTCCCCGTTCACACTCGTCGCGTCTGGGATCTCTTCCAGGACGTTCCCCAGCTCCCTCGGACCCTCCCCGTTGCTCGCATAGAATCTGCTAAAATGATCTGTGAACGCCTGTGCTATGCCCCTTTGTGTTGTAAAACGACGGCCATCGCCGAGATCGATCTCATGTATTAAATTCCTGCGTCTTCTTCGTCTTTCCTTTATCACGTAATGCATCGAGGGAACCTCGTTGGGCAGGAAATCCTGCGACCTCGCTTCGCAAGGTGTACCAGCTTCGCCTTAACTCGGTGGACGGCCGTCTGGCGTTCTGGTGTAGGCGGTTGAGCTAACAGTTCCCGGAGAGCCGTAAAGTAAAACTCAGTGGTCGTGCGCTGCCATTGAGAAACCTCCTTCCCGTAACCTATTAACGTCCTCCGTAAAGTTGGCTTCGCGCACTCGATCCACCACTGCAGGATAGAACCGAAAGAATATCGGCGACGGAGACAGCCATGCCACGCGTCCTCCACCATGCGTCGGCATTCTACATCTCGCAGGTGGGAGACGTTCATCTTCCAATTACCCCTCCGTCTCCATACCTGCTGTCTATCAAGGTTAACCGTACAAATATATGCCTCGTGGTCCGTAAACGCTGTCGGCCATATTTCTGCGTCCACCGTCGACACTGCTAACGCCCTTGAAACGTAGATTCTGTCCAAACGGCCCGCGGAGTGGCTAGTAAAAAATGTATATCCTGGTTGGTTGCGATACTTCAGGTCCCATGTATCGACTAATTCCATCCCGTTGACCAGCTCCCTAAGTTCTGGGCTAGTAGTATAGTTAGGTTGTTGGTCCTTTCTGTCAAGCACACAATTAAAATCTCCGCCGAGTATGCAACCTTCGTATCGTCCCTGGAACAACGGTGCAACCTCATGGGCGTAAAAATCTGCTCGGTCCCTTCTCTTATCCGAGCCTGACGGTGCGTATATGTTGATCAAACGTATTCCTCCTATGGTCACAGCCGTACCACGGGCAGAAGGCAAATACTCTACTTCGTCTGCACGTATCCCTTCCTTTAATAATATAGCTGTGCCAACGCCTGTCTCGTCACACGGGGAACAGTAAACGTCGTAACCGTAAAAGTCCGAGGGGGGAAGTACCCGAACTTCTTGTAAGAGTGCGATGTCTAAATCCGCAGCCTTTATCATGTCACTGAGCATCTTGATTTTTACCGGCGTCCCAATGCTATTGATGTTAACAGACCCTATCCGATAAGCTTGTTGCATGGCGGTCTACGTAGATAGGGTACCGTACGGTCGCTAATTTTGCCGTACATAGGCTGCTGTCGGACTAACGTCCCCCGCCGTCCCCTCATATGGTCTGCCATTATTCCGTGCACTCTGCCGATCTTACACCGGGAGAGTGCGTGGGAGCAGTTCCTCCGGCCTCATCTGTCCCCCGCGGGGGTGGCTCTTCTGACCAGTCCCCTAGTGTCCCATCGGTGTCGTGCGGTGCAGGCGCCGTAGCCTCCTCAGTAGCCTGTTGCCGTCTATTGAGCTCCTTCGCTGTGTCTGGAGCATCATCAGCGGTAGGTCGTGTCGCCGTCCCGCTGGCCACCGTTGCATCCACGCTAGGCAGTTCTTCTGTATCCATGGTCATCTGTTCTGTACCCGTAAACTTCTCAGAATTATCTGCTAGATCAGAGTGGTCGTTTTCCACCGTGAGGCGGCGCTTCTTCCGGCGTTTTGGTGAGCGCTGTTTACGTTGCCGGGCCTCGGAATCAGAGGTCAGCATGGTCTCCAGTTGTTCGTGGGGGACGTCAGAATCGTGCGCCGTCGTATTATCGACGTCTCCAAGTGCCTTATCGGAAGGGGCCGCAAGCGGAACCGAAGAGAGGGCGTCCTGTGACTGCTGCAGGCGGTCCAGCGCAACGTCGTCTTTCTGTGGCTCGCCACGACCCGCCGCTGTCTGTGTGTTCTGGTACGCGTCTGTCTCGCGGCCCACGTCATCGCGTAATGCGGCGACGTAAGTCATGGGGAGCACAGTCGGATGCGGCGTGAGGGGTGGATCATCCCGTGGCAGCTGTAATAACCTTCGTTGAGCACACTCAGAACGTATGTGTCCCTCCTTCCCACATCCAGAGCACGTCCTTGGTTGTCCGTCGTAAATGACAATCGCCCTACAACCGGCGATGTACAAGTATGACGGGACGTGTTTTCGGAGTTCAATCCGTATTTGTCTGACGCCATTGAGGACAGGATACGTCTTGAAACTCGCCCATTTTTCAGCCACGTGGGATAGGACCGTTCCGTAAGGACGCAGGGCGTCTGTCACCAATTCTTCTGGCACTTCGAATGGAAGCTCAAAGACGCGGATCGTACGGAGTCCCATGCCGGCGTGTTCAACTGTTACCGCTCCCACATTCCCGTCCGAATGACAGAAACGAAGTCCTTGTCGGTGTCGAAGTAGTAGTTCGTCACATGCCGCTTCATTTATAAGCTTGACATAAACCACGCTGCTGACTATAGATAAGTGTATTCCAACTAGAACGTCAGGTTCGATTTTCACCTCGTCCCGTAAATAACGTTCGATCTCGTAAGCCTTCGGTCGAGCATATTCGTTAGCAAAACTAAATTTCAGTGTCGATTTGCGGAACGACAAGGCCATGATTCGTTCTATGTATTACCGCGACACACCGCTACACACGTAACGTAAACACCTCTCGCGCAGACGTGCGGCAGGGACGTAAACACCGTCCGAACCGCTGCGCCGCCGAAGGCTGACTGGTTGAGCTACCCAAGCACGACTCACGGCCCGCCCTCACAGCTTCACTTCTGCCAGTATCTCGTCTCCTACCTTCCAAACTTTACAGAAGCTCTCCTCATCATACAAAATTGACAATTTACAAAGCCTCCAAAATTATGCACAAACTAGCAAGAATAAACACAACTTAGTACAAATTACCTATTAAGACTTTAAGGACCTACCACATTGCGATATATGAATCCATCGCATGCTTCGCCGCAAGTGCTTGGGCTCACAGACTGAACATAGAGACTGACAAGACAATTGCAAGACGTAGTGTACTCCTGAGAATGAGCGGAGCCTTCAACACCACGTCATTAGAGGCACTTAGCGTTGTGATGGGAACCTGGCCTATATTCATAACAATACGTTATAGAGCTGCACTTTGCTGGTTTAAGAGGGACAGGCTCCATAAAGTCACCGAAATTACGGGAACCAACGTTACGAACAAAATACAAATGAAACAATGGAGGATTCCAACATGGCAGAGAGAGTGAGATGCATCCGACAAGGGGCGCCGACTGCACTCTTTCTTTCCTGATGCACGCGAAAGACTGCAACTGAAACATGTCGACCCAAGCCGGGGGATGGTCCATTTCCTAACAGGCCTCGGGCCGTATCCGGTACATTTAAACCGAATGGGACTAAATAACGATGAAGTATGCGTATATGGCGAAACTGGGACTCCAGAACATGCCACACTGCTGTGCAACACGCTAGCACAAGTGAGACCTGTACAGAACGACAATGACATCGCCAGAATAATACGTAATCCCGAAGACTGGATCATAATAAATAGCATAGCCGATACTGTATCGAACACTCTGCACGAAAAATACAAGCGCCAAAACTTATATTGAAGGAGAAGTAGACAAGCACAAACAACACAACGAACTACATGGGAGGACATAAACACGACCACAGATTCCGAAACCGAGGAAGGAACACTAAGTGAACATGACTCAGAAGGGATCAACATGTAAGGGACCAAAACCATCACTGTATGACACTGCATGCCACAACACAGTCACAAACAACACAACAATCATAAAACAAATAAACACCGACGCCACATACTAAGACTGTAGTAATAAGGTAATGCCGCGTGGGAGGAGAAAACTCGAAGAACTTTTTTCCGGGGCTCCTCCTCCCCACCGACATACTCCATAGTGTTTAAAGTGTACTGCACACAAGCAGTAATGTATTGCTCGTCTTATTGTGTGCAGACAGAAGTATATTCTCTTCTCTATTCAAAGCTACAATCAATGAATTTTATATATCAGTAATGTATTAAGTTATTTAAGGAATAATGCATTCAAGTAACAATGAACTATATTCTATTTCTAATAACAAATTACGAACATAACTGTATTTCTCATGTAAAGCTAAAATTCATGTATTCCATGTATGAAGTGCTCAATCAGTATTTAATCCGTATAAAATGTGTAAAGATACATAGCACAAACCATTTCAGATGACAATAGCTCGAGGTTGTACCGAGACCTTCTCATATGCCGTTATCAACAGACGTGCTACTTAGACTGTATTACACATCCAGATACAGCACCTCACTTCCCTCTGCAAGTGCAAATTATTTTCACCACACTCTTTGTATTACAGTTTCTTTTTTTATTTATCTTTGACATTTGCGTTATAGATATTGTATTCTCATCAACTACGCAGTAACAAATTATATGGAAGCATATAAACAGAATCTTCCGTCGGTTCTTGGTAGAACAACATTACAATAATAAATGAAAAGCACCAGTTTGCTTTTGTTCTACAATATTACTTTTATTGCTAACTGGTTTTCGGCTTACAAGGCAGTGGGTTACTCTGTACTGTTAACGAAACAAATAAATAATGTCACACTTGCTGAAAACAAGCCCATTTCTTGACTCAAGGTATGTGACGTGACAGTGCGACTCTGCACGACAGAATGAACAACATGTCCGCAATAAGAAGGCGCTGCTAGTCACTGGGGTGGTTGAGACAATGCACGGTGT
This sequence comes from Schistocerca nitens, assembly GCF_023898315.1. Taxonomy (NCBI): domain Eukaryota; kingdom Metazoa; phylum Arthropoda; class Insecta; order Orthoptera; family Acrididae; genus Schistocerca; species Schistocerca nitens. The sequence goes on from NC_064622.1 coordinate 229,315,944, forward strand.
CGAGTAAGGCGCTCCTAAATCCGTCGATTGCGTATTAGCAAGACAGTCCTCCTCACCCCGACGAATGTGAATAGCAACATCGCAGGACCATAAATTGCAGTCTCCACAGGTCAATGACCTGCCGATGCCGAACGTGTTGGTAGATGCTTCTCCCTCTTACATGAGGCATAACACGAACTTCTGATAAAAAAACCTTCCAAATGTTGGATAGACGGCAGCAAAAGGAAAGTTGAAGCTTTTAAATACGCGTTTAAGAAACCATTCACGCTGGATGATTATGCAAACATACCGTCGTTTGAACATCACACAGACTTCGTATGGAGGACATAGTAATGGGCATTCCTGGCGTAGAGAAACAACTAAAAGAGTCTAAAACAAATAAATCACCAGCCCAAATATGTCTTACACATAACTCACCTGGCCCGGATACAATACTCTACTGCGTTGGCCCTTAGTTGACTTGCAGTTATCGCGTATCTCTCGCCCAGCGCAAAGTCCAAAACACTGGAAAAAAGCACAGATTACTCCAGTATATAAGAGGGGTAAAAGAACGGACCCGCAGAATTACGAGCCAATATTCTTGAACACTGTTTTACAACAGAATTCTGGAACATATTATCAGTTTGAATATAATAAACTTCCTTCAAAAACGTAAGAGCTTCTGTCCGCAAATCAGCACGTATTTAGAAAGCATCACTAGTGCGAAACACGGTTTACTCTTTTCTGACGTGATATACTGTGGCCCATAGACGAAGAGCAACGGGAAATACAGGGCTATTACAAATGATTGAAGCGATTTCATAAATTCACTGTAGCTCCATTAATTGACATATGGTCACGACACACTACAGATACGTAGAAAAACTCCTAAAGTTTTGTTCGGCTGAAGCCGCACTTCAGGTTTCTGCCGCCAGAGCGCTCGAGAGCGCAGTGAGACAAAATGGCGACAGGAGCCGAGAAAGCGTATGTCGTGCTTGAAATGCCCTCACATCAGTCCGTCATAACAGTGCAACGACACTTCAGGACGAAGTTCAACAAAGATCTACCAGCTGCTAACTCCATTCGGCGATGGTATGCGCAGTTTAAAGCTTCTGGATGCCTCTGTAAGGGGAAATCAACGGAGCGAAGAAACTGTTGAACGCGTGCGGGCAAGTTTCACGCGTAGCCTGCGGAAGTCTACGAATAAAGCAAGCAGGGAGCTAAACGTGCCACAGCCGACGGTTTGGAAAATCTTACGGAAAAGGCTAAAGCAGAAGCCTTACCGTTTACAATTGCTACAAGCCCTGACACCCGATGACAAAGTCAAACGCTTTGAATTTTCGGCACGGTTGCAACAGCTCATGGAAGAGGATGCGTTCAGTGGTGAAGTGAACAGACACAATGTGCGAATCTGGGCGGTAGATAATCCTCACGCATTCGTGCAGCAAATTCGCAATTCACCAAAAGTTAACGTGTTTTGTGCAATCTGACGGTTTAAAGTTTACGGCCCCTTTTTCTTCTGCGAAAAAAACGTTACAGGACACGTGTATCTGGACATGCTGGAAAATTGGCTCATGCCACAACTGGAGACCGACAGCGCCGACTTCATCTTTCAACAGGATGGTGCTCCACCGCACTTCCATCATGATGTTCGGCATTTCTTAAACAGGAGATTGGAAAACCGATGGATCGGTCGTGGTGGAGATCATGATCAGCAACTCATGTCATGGCCTCCACGCTCTCCCGACTTAACCCCATGCGATTTCTTTCTGTGGGGTTATGTGAAAGATTCAGTGTTTAAACCTCCTCTACCAAGAAACGTGCCAGAACTGCGAGCTCGCATCAACGATGCTTTCGAACTCATTGATGGGGACATGCTGCGCCGAGTGTGGTAGGAACTTGATTATCGGCTTGATGTCTGCCGACTCAGTAAAGGGGCACATATCGAACATTTGTGAATGCCTAAAAAAACTTTTTGAGTTCTTGTATGTGTGTGCAAAGCATTGTGAAAATATCTCAAATAATAAAGTTATTGTAGAGCTGTGAAATCGCTTCAATCATTTGTAATAACCCTGTATTTACGAAAAACATTTGGCAAGGTGCCCCAACTGCAGACTGTTAACGATGCCACTAGTGTACTGATCAGGTTTCCAGATATGTGAGGGGCTCGAAGACTTCTTAAGTAACAGAACCCAGTACCTTGTCCTCGACGGCGAGTGTTCATTAGAGACAAGGACATCGTCAGGAGTGTGCCAGGAAAGTGTGATACGACCTCTGTCATTTCTAAATACATAGATGATCTGGTGAACGAGGTGAGCAGCTACCTACAACTGTTTCCTGACGTACGCGACAGTTTGGTCGTTCAGTGACTGTAGGGGGATAAAAGATTACTCATACAAAATTTCTAGTTGGTGTGATGAATGGCAGCTTGCTCTAACTGTAGGAAGATGTAAGTTAGAGAATGTGAGTAGGAAAAATATTCCCGTAATATTAGAATACAACATTAGTAGTGCCCTGCCTGACACACTCACGTCGACTGAATATCTAGCAGTAACGTTGCAAAGTTATATGAAACCGTACCAGCACGTAAGGACGATAGTAGGGAAGGTGAATGGTGGACTTCGGTTTATTGGGATGATTTTAGGAAAGTATAGCTCATACATAAATACGACAACCAATTCTCGAGTACTGCTTGATTTTGGATCCATATCAGGTCGGATTAAAGAAGAACATCGGAACAATTCAAATGTGTGCTGCTAAATTTTTTACACGTAGTTTCGATCAAGACGCGTATATTACGGTGACGCCTCGTGAACTCATATGGGAATCCCTGGAGCGAAGACGACTTTCTTTTCGCAAAACACTAATTTAGAGAACCGGCATTTGAAGCTGACTCCAGAACAATTCTTCTGGCGTAAACGCACATTTCGCGTAAAGACCATGGTGATAAACTCGTTGGGTGGCATATAGAGAGTCGTATTTCCTATTTGCGAGTGGAGCACGAAAGGAAGTGACTGGTGGTGGTACACTATGGGATCAGAAGTATCCGGAAACCTGGCTGAAAATGACTTACAAGTTCGTGACACCCTCCATCAGTAATGCTGGAATTCAACATGGTGTTGGCTGACCCTTAGCCCTGATGACAGCTTTCACTCTCGCAGGCACACGTTCAGTCAGATGCTGGAAGGTTTCTTGGGGAATGGCAGCCCATTCTTCACGGAGTGCTGCACTGAGGAGAGGTATCGATGGCGGTCGGTGAGGCCTGCCACGAAGTCGGCGTTGCAAAACATCCCAAAGGTGTTCTATAGGATTCAGTTCAGGACTCTGCGCAGGCCAGTCAATTACAATGATGTTATTGTCTTGTAACCACTTCGCCACAGGCCGTGCATTATGAACAGGTGCTCAACCGTGTTGAAATATGCAGTCACCGTCCCCGAATAACTCTTCAAAAGTGGGAAGCAAGAAGGTGCTTAAAACATCAGTGTAGGCCTGTGCTGTGATAGTGCCACGCAAAACAGCAAGGGGTGAAAGCCCCCTCCATGAAAAAACACGTCTACACCATAACACTACCGCCTCCAAATTTTAGTGTTGGAACTACACAGTCTGGCAGAAGACGTTCACCGAGCATTCACCATACCCACACCCTGCCATTGGATCGCCACATCATGTACTGTGATTCGTTACTCCACACAAAGTGTTTACACTGCTCAATCGTCCAATTTTTACGCTCCTTACACCAAGCGAGGCGTCGTATGGTATCCACCGGTGTGTTGTGTGGATTATGAGCAGCCGCTCGAACAAGAAACCCAGGTTTTCTCACCTCCCGCCTAACTGTCGTAGTACATGCTGTGGATCCTGATGCAGTTTGGAATTCCTGTGTGGTAGTCTGGATAGATCTGTGCTGTTACTCATTACGACCCTCTTCAACTGTCGGCGGTCTCTGTCAGTGAACAGAGAAGGTCGGTCTGTACGCTTTTGGGCTGTACGTGTCCCTTCACGTTTCCACTTCACTATCACATTGGAAACAGTGGACCTAGGGATGTTTAGGAGTGTGCAAATCCCGCGTACAGAAGTATGATACAAGTGACACCCAATTACCTGACCACGTTCGAAGTTCGTGAGTTCCGCCGAGCGCCCCATTCTGCTCTCTCCCGATGTCTAATGACTACTGAGGTCGCTGATATGGAGTACCTGGCAGTAGGTGCCAGCACAATTCACCTAATATGAATAACGTATGTTTGTGGGCGTGTCCAGATACTTTTGATCACATAGGGTATTAGGTACGCTCCACCATGCACCATACGCTGTCTTGCAGGGTATGTATAGAGACTTAGAAGTGCTGTTTGTGGAAGAGTAACGTGCTGTGTAATGTTTACTTTTTTACGGGAGGTAGATGGTGTTACTTTTACCAATTCTGCGGGAATGATTTACATATCAAAGCATATACTATACTTTCTTCTAAGTTAATGATTGTCATTTCATGGTTTTGGAAAATTAATGTTCATTAGTCTAGTAATCAATGAGGTTAATCCGATATGCGATTATTGCAGAAATTAAATTACGAAGCACAACTTTTTGATAGAATCCGCCCTCTGATCGCCCGTGAAAACCTCATGTACACCAGTTCATTTATCCATCGCGCGCATCAGCATAGAGCAACAGTAGCATTCGACAGCCCGTTCGTTCATGGGACATCAGCAGCTCATTTCGTGCGTCTGCCACAAAGTAGTGAAGCAAAGAGGCGATCAGGCTCCGCCCAGTGGCTCGGTGACACGCCTCCCGTGTGGCATGAGCCTCCTCTGCTGAGACGGCCAGTAAGCAGTGCATCACCCGCTGAGTGCCCGGGGGGGGATGTGACAAATGCGTCCTCCTGGCGCCTGAATAGCTGGGTCCGCCCCCTCTCGATCGCGGCAGGGAGCGCTGGTTATCAGGCCGAGGCATCGTGGTGGGACGTGTCTGGCGCCGAGGATCTGCTTCGCGTGCCCGCCGGCAATCACTTACTGCCACGGGGCCGATACCATCGGAAACACTTGCTCCCGGCAAGTCACCCCTCCTGGGGGCAGGTCAGGGGTGGAATAGCTTTCGGAATAGCTCAACTTCGAGGCAATCAGCCACCAAATGAAACGAAAAGTGGACACAGGGAAAATGGTAATATTCTTACCCCAGACACGTGATTTTTATCTTGCGGTAAAACAATTTTTAGTGATTCCTTGAGAGATTAGTTGGTTAAGGGCTTGGACAGGAATTGAAAACGAAAAAGTAACAGCTACTATCAGAAACCTCGCTTAAATATTCCATTAATCCTGTATCGGCAACGCAATCTTAACGGTCGACTGCGATGCAGATGTGACGTGGGCCGTAAGATTTACAAGATAATGGGAGTACGACAGTGGATGGCTTACCTCATCGTTCTAAGGGGTATGTGACTTCCCTTGAATCACAGCGCTACGATCTGTCCGCTATTGTTCTTCCGAACGCCGTTTCCGCAACTCAATGACTGTTTTCCTTTCGTAGGAAGGAAGAAGCATAAAATAATTCTAAAAGTATATCTTTTCTCATGACTGACAGCGGTACAATTTATATGAGAATGTAGGCTTTATTGGCGAATTTACATGATGAACTCTTCTCGGTTATCAGCCGATTCGAGGCGTCGATTTGAGGCAACGTTTCAACAAGTTTCCTACTCGTCATCTGCAGACGACTTCGTAATATTCTTACCCCACTCCGAGGCATATTCGCCTGAAGATGACGAGTACAAAATTTGTCGAAACATTTCCGAAAAACTACGTTTTGATTCTGCTGACAACCCAAGAAGACTTCATCAGCGGTACAATCTGTCAAATACTATTAGTCTAAAAGTTGTTCCTCCAACTCAGTGTCAGCTTTCCTTTCATCGACAGGAAGATTTACGAAAAATAACTTTAAAGACTTCTGATGGGATTGTTGCCCATTTCGTTCGAGTACTGACACATTTAAATCATTGGCGTTTGACATCACGGAAGCCGAAAATGTAGTTTGAAATTGTGGCCATAGTCTAAGAAAATGAGCCACATGGCCGTGCCAATATAAATTTGTGTTGCCTCTAATATTCCAGTGGTTCTCATCAGGAATGGTATGATGAATACTCTAGCCGTCTCCTCACTCACAGCACTATCATTTGCTCTCAGGAATTCACGGTATCCATTTCTCCTGGCCAACCCAAATAACTTGTTGTCCGGAAGCAAAATAAATTACGTGTCAAGCAAAATTTGTTTAGCTACCAGGGTACATTAACCAGCGTGATTATCTTTCTTGTAACTTTGTTCCTTCCGAAGAAATGAACAGCAATTTTAACTACAATGCCCCCCCTCCAAAAAGAATCCAAAAACAAAAACAATAATATAGAGTAACGACATTACGGGATTACATTGGTCTAGGTAACATATTTGGTGATTAGCGTTGCAAATTCGTAGGTTAAAGTAAGCTGGAGAAAAGCCATTGAGCCGGCCGGTGTGGCTGAGCGGTTCTAGGCGCTTCAGTCTGGAACCTCGCGACCGCTACGGTCGCAGGTTCGAATCCTGCCTCGGGCATGGATGTGTGTGATGTCCTTAGGTTACGTAGGTTTAAGTAGTTCTAAGTTCTAGGGGACTGATGACCTCAGATGTTAAGTCCCATAGTGCTCAGAGCCATTTGAACCAAAAGCCATTGAAAACAAGAAATGCTGGTACACTAATAACCGGTATAACCGCCAGAATGTTAAATGTAAACTTACAAACGTGCATGTATTGTCTCGTAGAGGTGCCGCATGTCAGTTTCTGGATGGTGTTCTATGCCTGTTCCAATAGTTTGGTCAGTTCAGGGACGGTTAATGATGCTGGTTGCAGGAGGCGTTGGAGTTGTCCGACGATGTCCCATACGTGCTCGATTGGACAGAGATCTGGTGATCGAGCAGGGCAAGGCTAACTGTTGACACTCTTAGAGTAAGTGGCCGCGAGGAGTGGCTGTGCGGTTTGAGGCGCCATGTCACGGATAGCGGAGCCCCTCCCGCCGGAGGTTCGAGTCCTCCCTCGGGCATGGGTGTGTGTGTCGCTCTTAGAATAAATTAGTTTAAGTAGTGTGTACGTCTAGGGAACGATGACCTCAGCAATTTGGTCCCTTACGAATTCACACGCATATGAACATTTTAGAGTAAGTTGGGTCACAACAGCGGTACGTGGACGAGAGTTATTCTGTTGGAAAATAACCCCTGGAGCCCTGTTCATGAAAGGCAGCGCAACATGTCGAATCATAACACAAATTCGCAGGCAGGGTTCGTGTGTGTTGTGTGCATAGTTCCGCGTAGTCAGCGTGTACACAACTTTTCCACTAGAGCGCGCCCCGCTAAGCACAACAGCGCAGGCGCAGCGCTCGTCCGTCTCCGCACTATGAGATGGCACTGCCTAAGAGATGGACCAAATTCTGCTTCCGCCGATCCGCGTATTAATATGTAACGCAGCCAATGAGATTGCTGCTAACGTAGAACCTTTTCTCCTCGCGGATCACACTCGCGCAGTGATACCTGAACGCGCAAGGTATTATAACGAGTGTACAGACCTCTGATTAGTCAGTCCGCATTAGTCTGTAGTCAAGTTTCAGTATGCGCCTAATAAGATTATCATATTCCTGTACATAGCCATGAAGAGAAATATATAGACACTTTGTCAAGTATCAGAGAGATGTGAGAATAAGATTAACGTACCAAGACCAAAGGAACTTCAGACTGTCAATTGTAAACAGCATCCAGAGTCAAGTTACGTAATGTCTATGATTTTTATTATTTTAATAAATGTGTGTGAAAATTAATCAAGTGCTGTTTAAAGTTGGTCACCGTCAATCTGCTACTCTAAGCGTGCAAGTGACATTTCTATCGTCTGACCTAACGGCAGAAGATAAACACGCCACGATAAGACCACGAGACATATTGCTGACACTCGCCTACTTCGTTAGAGCGACAAGTCAAATAATTTGATGGTGCGTGTACCGAAGGTCTTACAGTACGCACACCACAGTGTGATAACCACGACAGTGGTCCTATTATATGGAATCGCACCCCAGACCATAACTTAACTCCACGTGTTGGTCCACTGTGTTTAGCTGGCAGACAGGTTGGTTGTAGGTGCTCTTCTGGCCTCCTCCTAACCAACACACGGCCATCACTGCCGCCGAGACAAAGCTGGGTTTCATCAGAAAACACAAGAGACCTCCACTCTGTCCTCCAAAGAACTCTTCTGTGATATCACTGAAGCCGAAAACATCGGTGGTTTGGGGTCAGTGCAATACACGGCGCCTGGTTCGAAGCTGTTCTTGAAGTAACTAATTCGTAACAGTCGTTGTATCACTGCGGTGCTAATTTCCTCTCGAACTGCTGCTGCAGTCGCCGTAAGATGCGCCAAAGCCAAACGCCGATTACGATGGTCTTCCCTCTCGGTAGTGCCACGTGGCTGTCCAGAGCCCGGTCTTCTTGCGACCGTACTTACCCGTGCCCACCATTGCCAGAAATCACGTACAGTGGCTTCATTCTTTCCAAGTCTATCAGCTATATAGAGGGAGGAATATCCAGCTTCTCGTAGCCGTATTATACGAGCTCGTTCAAAGTCAGTAAACTGCTCATAATGGCGTCTTCGTCGTGTTACAGGCATGCTTGATTAACATCAGCTAAGTCCAATCTCAAAGCTAACTAAAGCTCACAGCACATATTTAAAGCAAAGCTTTCTTGCATTCTCATACTGGCGTTACTAGCGCCATTCTTAGGCGAAATTTGAGTATATATTGTCTTTAAGACGTAGAAACACTCCTACCAGCTTTTGGTTATGTCGCACAACTCTTACTGGGTGTTCGGATTTTCTTCCGTCATTGTAGTACCCTATATTTTTTATTCGGTAATCCACTCCGTCTCCTCAAGACCTGTTCAGAAACGTATCACAGTGTACCAAACAAGGGAGCATGACGTTATTAAAATGTTTCACAAAATTGACTTTGATTTTCCCGTACTGTCACACAGTGCATGTTCTCGGGTAACGTAAGTTGTCCGCAAGCTCGAGTTGACAGCAAATGAGCCGGCCGCTGTGACCGAGCGGTTCTAGGCGCTTCAGTCTGGAACCGCGCGACCGCTACGGTCGCAGGTTCGAATATTGCCTCGGGCATGGATGTGTGTGATGTCCTTAGGTTACTTAGTTTAAGTAGTTCTAAGTTCTAGGGGACTGATGACCTGAGATGTTAAGTCCCACATTGCTCAGAGCCATTTGACAGCAAATGAAGAAAAACGCCTGGGAAGTATGAAAATATTATTGCAGTTACTGTCATTTTAACTTATTTCTCCATAGATGAGTTGTATTTGTGCATTCTCTTCGCTGGAGTACATTCACTGTATTCAAAACAAATCTACTACTGAAGACGGTTGACTAAACGACCTTGTGCAATTTCCTGTATGTTCCTTTTGTTTACTGTCAACTCTAGCAAGTGCACGTGTTACGTTACCTCGGGTAGGACCTAACTGTCTACGTTTTTTGGAACAGGTCTTGAATGGGGAAGTGGCTTATCGAATAAAAAATATAGTGTGCTATTTAAAAGAGACCTACTGCTGTTCATCTCTTCGTATCGAACAGATTTACAATAAAAGCAGCTGCATTTGTTAATGTCCCTCTGTCAGCCAAACAACATTTTCTTGATATATTTTTTATTTGATTCTGGAAAAAAGGCTATGTGTCGTGTTCAAGATAAATGAGACTCCTTCTATAATGATCTGGTAAGTAATGATGATTGAAATCGATTGCAGATCCAGTAACTTAGTCCATGTGGTTTTCTACAAGACTATTGTAGTGCTGATACCACCACAATCAGATTTTGAGTCAGTTGCTTCTTTCTCAGATTTATTACAAATATTGCGATTTTCCATGTTTATGGAGACCAGTGTAATATCAGAATTTCGTACGGTCACTATTAAGTGAACAGATACGAATTCCATAACTTCCGAGTTTCTTTTGTCATGTGGTAGCAAATGGTCCACAATAAATAGTTGTACTGAGATGCGCGAAGGCAAGTGCTACGATTGCAGTTTTGTACGAGAGTGAAAAGTCGTCTAATAGTAGTGGAACATGCAACATTTCGTAAGAGCGGAATAAATGAAACGACAGTAATTGTTGACAGAGTATCGTGTTTCCGTAGCTACGCTCGTAGCTCGTACAAAACAGCCGACAGCTGTTACGGACATTAGGTGCTAGATTGTCAAGGCGCGCTCGCCTGAAGATGATGATTCGGAGCCTCATCGCTGTCCAGCGAGCAGCGAATGCTTTGTCTTCCGCCCAGTTCTGCCAGCAGCTTACTGCATCTCATGGTTGCATTCCCCATCCGCAGCAAGGTTAGTACATGTATGTGATAGCCCAGAAGGAAGTATGTAATGAGAAGTATATTACGCTTCTCCGAGTTGATGATACGTTTTCCGATTTTTTCTATAATTTTTTAAGAAAGTCGGTGTATTTTAAGATATATAATGTTTCTAATTTTATAAAGGGCGATGAAAATGTTACTGTTTGCGGGTGTTGTTGCGGCGTATATAAAATATAGCCGAACTCCGATTCTGGCATGTAAGCACCGACGTATAGACAAGGGATTAGTATGGCATTCGTGTCTTTCAGACGTGCGTGCGATAAATACAGAAACGTGAACTGCGGCGACGTTATTACCAAATGCGGCGAAACACTACCAAAGGCCTGCAGCCGTGGCCGAGCGGTTCTAGGCGCTTTGATCCGGAATCGCGCTGCTGGTACGGTCGCAGGTTCGAATCCTGCCTCGGGCATGGATGTGTGTGATGTCCTTAGGTTAGTTAGGTTTAGGTAGTTGTAAGTCTAAGGGCCGCGCGGCATTAGCCGAGCGGTCTGAGGCGCTGCAGTCATGAACTGTGCGGCTGGTCCCGGCGGAGGTTCGAGTCCTCCCTCGGGCATGGGTGAGTGTGTTTATCCTTAGGATAATTTAGGTTAAGTGGTGTGTAAACTTAGGGACTGATGACCTTAGCAGTTAAGTCCCATAAGATTTCACACACATTTTTAAGTCCAAGGGACTGATGACCTCAGATGTTAAGTCCCATAGTGCCTAGAGCCATTTGAACCACTACCAACGTGATGTTATTCTTTTCTTGGCTGCCGACAAACATACACCTGGTATATATCTGTCGGAGCATGAAGAACGAGAATGTCTGTCGAAAACCACTGTTTTGGATAGGAGCACTGAGTGCCGTCCAACAAGGAGTGCTGCCACGCACGTTCCTACAACGCAAACGTCTTAACCCAGAAATTACGCCACCGCCAGTGGGGACACTCGAGCAACCACTCTGTAGTCCCGTTCTCCCCCCGATGCGATTATCACGCCTTTGGTCCCTTAATAAAGGCCTCCTTAAAGGGCCGACGATTCTGTCGGCCGAGGATGTGTAGAGTGCATTTCTTCAAGCAGCAGGACAAGCTGTTTTACGAAACAGGTATCTTTATCCTGGTGTGTCGATGGCATGATTGCCTCAGTACTCACTGTGATTTTGCCTGACTGGCATACCGATTCTGGACTGTACGGCCGACGAACGAAAACTTTTTGATTGCCCCTTACACAAAAAAATTCTCATCTTAACCGAGATTCATTTTCTACAATCAATCTGGAAGCAGTATTTAGGCTCGTCGTAAAGGACACACTTTTTGCATTCTTTTTATCGACAAACTGCCTATTGGCTTCTGTCTCGGGTTCTTCGGCCGACGTTCGTCTGATGATTTTAATGACGTTTCGCCAGCACCAGTGACTGGCATTTTCAAAGCTTCTCCCTCCATTGTCGGTGGTGACAATGCAAGCCACTCGTGCTGGCGAAACGTCAGTAAAATTACCAGACGAACGTCGGCCGAAGAACCCGAGACAGAAGCCAATAGGCAGTTTGTCGATAAAATTATCAGACGAACGTCGGCCGAAGAACCTGAGACAGAAGCGAATAGGCACTTTGTCAACAAGGAGCCACGAAAGCCTTAACAATTCCTTTTATCAACTTATTTTTATAACAGAGGATGGTAATAACTATTGCTGCAATCTTCCAAATGCTCTGTAACTTAGTATCTATGACGTGTGACTAAATACAGGGTTATTACAAATGATTGAAGCGATTTCACAGCTCTACAATAACTTTATTATTTGATATATTTTCACAATGCTTTGCACACACATACAAAAACTCAAAAAGTTTTTTTAGGCATTCACAAATGTTCGATATGTGCCCCTTTAGTGATTCGGCAGACATCAAGCCGATAATCAAGTTCCTCCCACACTCGGCGCAGCATGTCCCCATCAATGAGTTCGAAAGCATTGTTGATGCGAGCTCGCAGTTCTGGCACGTTTCTTGGTAGAGGAGGTTTAAACACTGAATCTTTCACATCACTATGCGTGAAACTTGCCCTCACGCGTTCAACCGTTTCTTCGCTAACTGCAGGCCGACCCGTTGATTTCCCCTTACAGAGGCATCCAGAAGCTTTAAATTGCGCATACCATCGCCGAATGGAGTTAGCAGTTGGTGGATCTTTGTTGAACTTCGTCCTGAAGTGTCGTTGCACTGTTATGACTGACTGATGTGAGTGCATTTCAAGCACGACATACGCTTTCTCGGCTCCTGTCGCCATTTTGTCTCACTGCGCTCTCGAGCGCTCTGGCGGCAGAAACCTGAAGTGCGGCTTCAGCCGAACAAAACTTTCTGAGTTTTTCTACGTATCTGTAGTGTGTCGTGACCATATGTCAATGAATGGAGCTACAGTGAATTTATGAAATCGCTTCAATCATTTGTAATATCCCTGTATACTCGAACAGCACTACGGAGGAGTATTATGACCGCAGTAGCGTCATCAACTGCGTCTAAATGACTGTTTATTTATTTTTTCATAACACAACTGAAACAGGCAACTAATCATATCTGCGCACACTCCGCTGCAGAGTGAAAATCTCATTCTGGAAACATCCCCCAGGCTGTGGCTAAGCCATGTCTCCGCATTATCCTTTCTTTCAAGAGTGCTAGTTCTGCAAGGTTCGCAGAAGAGCTTCTGTAAAGTTTGGAAGTAAGCAGACGAGGTACTGGCAGAAGTGAAGCTGTGAGGACGGGGCGTGAGTCGTGCTTGGATAGCTCAATTGGTAGAGCACTTGCCCGCTAAAGGTAAAGGTCTCGAGTTCGAGTCTCGGTCCGGCACGCAGTTTTAATCTGCCAGGAAGTTTCATATCAGCGCACACTCCGCTGCTGAGTGAAAATCTCATTCAGGCAACTAATCTTTCACAACTGCATCCATACTCAGCAAGCTACTGCGAAGATCGTTGCAGAGAGTACATCCCATTGTACCAAGTATTAGAATTTCTTCTCCTTCTATTTGCGATTGGAACAGCATAAGAATTACTTCTTAAGCGCCTCTATGCGCGCTGCGATTGATCTTACCTACGTGGTCCTTCCAGAAACAATGCATAGAAAGCTGCCGGCCGCGGTGGTCTAGCGGTTCTAGGCGCCCAGTCCGGAACCGCGCGACTGCTACGGTCGCAGGTTCGAATCCTGCCTCGGGCATGGATGTGTGTGATGTCCTTAGGTTAGTTAGGTTTAAGTAGTTCTAAGTTCTAGGGGACTGATGACCACAGCTGTTAGGTCCCATAGTGCTCAGAGCCATTTGAACCATTTTTGAACCATAGGAAGCTACGGAATTAGGCCACTGACTAATACACACTTCAGTCACATCAGCGTGACCACCGCCTATGTTCGCTTCAGCGTGCCGCAGCAACTCACAGATGGCATGTGGCATCACTAGTAGTGGGGGGTATATCAAGTGTGTCGAGGGAAAGCGGAAAACAGTACGGACATTGTCGTAATGCGGAGACGGGACGATTTACCTGACGTCCCAAAGGGCACATCATTGGCGTTCGGACCAAGGGTGGAAGCATTCCCGAAATGGCTAAGTGTGTAAACTGCCGAGATTCAAGTAGACAGTGCATGGAAAAATGGCGCTATCCAAAAACGGCGCTGATGCAACTGTGGTACACCACGGGCCTCAGACGATAAGGGCGAATGGTCGTTGCGGAGATGTATACGTGCGAATAGACCTGTAGCTGTTGAGGAAATGACAGCCCAGATGAATAAGGGGCTACCAATAATATCTCCTCAACGACCGTTCGGCGAGCATAGCAGCGTATGGGTCTCCACATCGGCCTCCTGGTTCGTGCACCCATTCTGACTGCTGTTCATCAGCGAAGTAGGTTGGAACTTGCACTTCAGTACAGCAACTGGACGTCCACTGACAGGTGGCCTTTTGAGACGAATCATGTTTTATGCCACCTCGGGTTGATGGCCGTTGGATCGTCAGAAGGGTCTAGGCCGGAGGAGGGAGCGTTATGGTCTGGGGAATGTTTTCATGGCAGTGCCAGGGTGATCTCGTCATTCCGGAAGGTACAGTGGATCAACAAAAGTATGCATCTATCCTTGGGGACCATGTCCACTCCTACATGCAGTATGTTTCTCCTGGGCACGATGGCATCTACCAACAGGACAATGCAACATGCTACACAACTGGCAGTGTAAATGCGTGGTTTGAAAAGCGCCAGAATGAGTATCCCGTACTCCCATAGCCACCATATTCCCCGAATTTAACCCCAACCCAGAATCAGTGGGACCACCGCGATCGGACTGTTCGCGCTGTGGATCCTCAATCGAGAAATCTGGCGCAGTTAGCCACTGAACTGGAGTTGACACGGCCCCAAGTCCCTGTCGGTATCTTCCAGAACCTCATTTACTCTGTTCCTACACGTTTCATAGCGGTTCGCTCTACGAAAGGTTTTTGACCGGTGGTTACATTAATGGACTAAACGATGTATTTGGCGCCTGTACTCTAGCTCCCGCCAGTTCAGGTTTTTCCGTTACTGTCTCCTACAGATCAAATGGTCCTGTGACCGTACGTGTTGCCCTTCTTTTTATACGCTCAGTATCCCGTGTTAATCTATCTGCTACGGATCCAAAACTCTTCTAAGATGGGACAATCGTGTGTAGGTTGACTGTATTTTGCTAGTATACTACCAACGAACCGAAGTATGCCGCAAGCTTTACCAGTGATTGATACCAAGTGATAGTTCTGTTTCGTAGCCATGCCAACTATTATACAAATTTATTTGTTTGAGTTGACTGATTCCAACTATGACTCAGAGATACTGAAGTCATTACTCATTGTGTAAAGCAAACAGATTTACTTTACTAAACATTTAAAACCATTTGCAATTTTTGTGCTGCTTTGGAATGTTGTGAAGATTTGAATATTTATGCATATTAATCAGTAATTCATTGTAGATAACTGTAATTACTGTCAACGGTCTGAGATTACGATCAGTGTTGTCTGTAAGGTCATCAATGCACAACAGAAACAGCAGAGGTCCCAATACCCATCCGTTGAACATGTATGATGTTAATTCTAGATCAAGGATTACGTATTGTGACCTTTCTGTCAAGTAATCAGCAATCCCGTCACAAATTTTCTGTGACACCCCATGTCATCCAACTCTAGCTAGTAATAATTGTTGTGGTCGTGCGTCAAACGATTTCGAAACTCTGTAACTACTGAATGTACATGTCTGGTTTGATCCAGATCTCTGAGGCTGTCACATGAGAAAAACTTGAGTTGGGCTTCCCATGACCGATGCCGTTTAGCATGTAGGTGTTTATTCTGTTTGAGATGTCTCATTAGATTTGCTGCTTCTATTACCCTTTTCCTAGACGATTGTGACCTATTTTTTCTTCAACTATTGATTACGTTGTTTTGTCCGAGTTATCTACAATATTGTTGTGGTTAAAGTAGGGGAAAATCAGAAGAAAATTCTGCATATCAAATTATAGAAATTCCGTCGAACCCTGGAGTCCTTTTGATATTTATCGATTTCAGCTGTTTCTTAACACAGCTCATATTGATATCTGTATCACTGGTCTCGCAGTTGTGTGAGAATTGAACTGGGCAGTATTCATAAATTTTCCAATGTAAAATTTAGCATCTACATCATGTTAAGGGTACCTGGTGTGATCTGATGTGACATCACTTATAGTACTTCTACTTTATTACCATTACAGTAGTCATTGCCACAACCGCCCACAGGTTTTGCTACATTTAGATATCATCACATTCAACACGTTTTTACATTTCACATTTTTCATAATACTAATGGGTACGAAAACATGAAAGTAAAAGGTCTGAAATTTTGCAAATACGCAAATCAACTGTTCACGACTTCCTAGGGTAGTCTAGACTCCATCTGAAGTAAAAGAAACGGGGAAAACTCGTTCTATCATATCATTATTCTTTCTTCACCACTTTCTCTTAAGATATCTACATTTTACCAGTATCTACTGTACTGTACAGGGATCATCATGGGTCATTCAGTGTTTGCATTTCCATGTATCCAAACGTCATGTTGACAGAAATTAGGTTCTGTCACTCGTGGTTTATCGGACGATTCCGAAGATGTAGACATGTAGTACTGCGACAAATCGTTACGTAGCGTGTGGTATTCCTACGGAAACGTGTCGTTTTGAGGAATGTATCTCGTACGACGTCTACAGGTGCACTTAACAGCCACACTGAAGCCACTAAGAGGGTATGTTTCGGGTGGGGAGTGAGTGCCAGTCTCGTTATCGCCTATAACAATATTTCCGTAGATGAACAACAGTCCGAAACTGAGAATTTTTATTATTATTTTGACGTCTGTATTGGAGAGGATCAGTGAACAATCATGAGCGTTCATATACGAGTAAATAATAAGACGAAGCTAACAAGTTGAGTGATGAATTAATACTCTGACTCAATTATATGAAAAAGAAAATGCAATGCTGAAATTGAAACTTGTATTGAAGAATGGACTGAAAAGAATAGGAGTTCTGCAAAAGGGGATTGAGTGATACTTGGCTTATTTGAACTAGTAAAACCTCCCCTACCACCCACTCCCCATTCCATTTCGATGTAAGTTGGGAGATGACATAATAGTTTATTAGACATTTGCCACTTCTTCCCACACACATTTGCCACTTTCATCTAAAATGGAATGCAAGCTCACAACAAAATATTAAGATGCCGTCTCCCTCATCAGCAACATGCATTACATCGATATTTTACTTATTGATGAACATCCATTGTATGGATCACAAACTAGTGAATACTCTTAACTAAACGAAAACACTGCCCTATTTGGAGACCAATTAAAAGCACTTAATGCTGAACATTTACAGACTGTTCCACGTTTTACCCATCTGTAAGTTTTACAGACGAGTGCAACTCTCGCTTTTTTTTTTTTTTTTTTTTTTTTTTTGCTCCATGGATAGAACGAGTTGACTCTTTATAGAGCCCTGATTGCTTGCATCCAAATACTTGGTGAGCTGATAGTGGGCGAGGATGGTTCCAAATCGGAAATTTATTGGAAGGGAATACAACTTTCGGCACTTGCCTTATAACCCAGGGACAACACGCAAAGACTGTTCGGAACTGGAGGACTGCAACTGTTATTAATTTATTTCTGGAACATTTTGTCCGATGTCCCACACAAGAATCAAAACTGTGTGTCTGTAACTATCGTGCCGGCCTTGTGGCCGAGAGGTTCTAGGCGCTTCGTCTGGAACCGCGCGACCGCTACGGTCGCAGGTCGAATCCTGCCTCGGGCATGGATGTGTATGATGTCCTTAGGTTAATTTGGTTTAAGTAGTTCTAAGTTCTAGGGGACTGATGACCTCAGATGTTAAGTCCCATAGTGCTCAGAGCCATTTGAACCATTTTTTGTAACTGTCGTACAGTACGATATGTGCCACTTCACACCCAGTAACTTTTATCTTTTATTTTTCTACTTCTCGTTACAACTGGCCGTCTTATTCTCTTAGTGCAGTGGTTCCTAACCTTTCTTAGACCATTAGCCCTGAGTGCAGTCAGACAGACATTGGCTAGTACCTCCGCCCTGGCACACCTCCCGCCTGTGGCTTCACCCTCCCCCCTCCCCTCCCCCCTGCCGCCCTCATATTATCACTAACTTGAGCACCTAACTAACCTGTAGAATTTTAGACTTTTCTTGGAAAGATGAATGATATTTAGTTTGAGTGTGTTTGGGGAGGGGGAGGGGGAAGGGGGGGGAGGGTGGTGTTAGAATGATAAGAGGGATAACTATCCATAGTGACGGCAGACACTTGTTAGAAAACTTGCGTCCCCTGCATTACTCCTCTCCATTGTGGCACTTGATTGACGTGCACACTGCAACCTCCTTTAAAATCAACCAAGTTAAAATGTGTGCAAAATACATGCTGTTTGTAAATCGTTTGATTGCTGCACTACTTTCTTCTGAACTGGCAGAAATTGGAAGACTTAAGACTGTTAACGCTTTGTGTCTGACCACATCTAGTAATAAAAATAATAACAATTATAGTAATACATATAAATCCTATCAAAAGTTCTCATGAATAGATTAGAAGAACAAGCTGACCCACAAACAGAAGAATACCAGCCTGGTTTTCGCAAGGGACGATCATGCATAGAGCTGATCTGGAATCTGAAAATGATTCTCCAGATGAGAAACACCCGAAATACAGTGGTCACTTTTGTAGATTTTAAAAAGGCCTACGACTCAACAGACAGAGTAGCGCTGTGCAACACGCTGGAAGAATTCAGCATTGACAGAAAGACAAGAGCAATCATTCGGCAAACATTAACTGGCACAGTCTCCAAGGTTAAATTTATGTGGGATATCTCTGAACCATTTGAAATCCCAACTGGAGTGCGACAGGGTGACGGACTTTCACCATTACTCTTTAATATCATTCTCGAAAAAATTATCAGGACATGGGAAAAAGAAGTCAAAGGAATCGAAATTGGCATTAGAAAAGATAATAGATTCAATGTGAAGTGTTTAGCTTCTGCAGATGACCTAGTAATCCTCACAAATAATAGAAAAGAAGCCACTAACGCCATAGAGAAGTTACACAAAATTGCACAAAGGACTGGCCTGCAAATCTCGTATGAGAAAACCCAGTACCTAGAAAGAGTGCCACAAGACAAATTGCCTATTGTGACAACCCATGGGAAAATCGTACAAGTACCACATTTTAAGTACCTGGGAGAAATCATCCAGCCATCAGTGCTCAACCTAAAGGCCAATGAGGAAAGAATAAAAAAAAATAAAAAAATACAGAAAGCATATAAACTCACGTGGAACTACTATAACAAAAAGTCCATATCCATTAACGCAAAATTGGGGCACTACAACACTGTCGTACTTCCGGAGGCACTGTATGCATCTGAAACAACACAAACAGGTGGGAAAACTAAAATCAAAGAAATAGAGAAACAAGAAAGGAAAATTCTCTGGAAAATTTTTGGCACAATACAAGAGCGAGGAATCTGGAAGAAGAGACCAAAATCAGAATTATATAAATACACAGACAAGATTACGGATACAATAAGGAAAAGAAGAGTGCAGTTCTACGGACATATCCACAGGATGAATGAAAACGGAATTTCAAAGCGAATTCTTAAAGTCATCAACTCAGGCAGGGGAAAAACAAAATGGATAAAAGAAGTTGAAGAGGACCTCAGACAAGTACACATAACAGTAAACGATGCAGAAAATAGAACTGAATTCAGGAACATCATCAAAAAACATAAATTTGACACTACAACACAGAAGAGACCAGGATGCAAATGGACAGCGGAGCGAAAGAAACAACACAGTGAACAAATGAAGAAAATTTGGGCTCAGAAAAAACATAAACAATCATCATAAAGTAATTCAAGTTCAAACGTTCTCTTTAAATGGAAATAATCGAAAATAATAACAATAATACTGTGTACAGAACTGTAGTAGGCCGCATGTAGGTATTGCTGTGTTATCTGTTTCTAAGCGAGATAAGAAGCAATTACTGGACTACTGGAGGTACTATCTACAGCTTGGACAAGACATTTTCTTGAGATATTTAGCATCTGTTGCGTATATGCCTCACTTTTATCATCAATTATGTACGAGACAAAGCACAACATGTGTGTATCATCGGTGGGCTATGAGAGGAACCTGTTACCTCTACCGCATTGGCGCCTTATACGTTTGGCGCGGCTCCCCGCGCGTGTGTGTGTATGTGTGTGTGTATGTGTGTGTGTGTGTGTGTGTGTGTGTGTATGTGAGTGTGTTGTCCATAGCCAAAGTTAGTTTAAGTTAGATTAAGTAGTGTGTAAGCCTAGGGACTGAAGACCTCAGCAGTCTGGTCCCATAGAAACTTACCGCAAATTTCCACCGCATTAATGCTACTAACTGAAACAAAGTAATTATTGATAAATTATATAATCAGTATTAGACTGTTACAAAATTGCAATAATAGTAATGACATTTTGAAAATAATTTAGTTACGTGACGGAAGCAGTTTTTACCTCTCAGAAAATTTCATTTTAACCCTCGAGGGTAATTAGCTCCAGGTTGTGAAACACTCTCTTAGTGCACTATGCGTGTCTCATACTTTTCGTATCCAAAGCAGTGGGAATGATTTAGGAACGGGATTCCATACATGGAAATAAGAAAGGAGGGTCACATCAACATCTGTTAGTAAAAGTCTGTCACGCATTGCGTGCCAGCTGATGCAATCTTTTCTTTTGCTGCATTTTACGAATGATTCAGAACTGTAAACATGAAGTATTCAAGGCGTTCACCTTCATTTTGAATAAAAGTTTCAGCTCGTCAATACTTTGAGTTCCGAAGACCTCGCAAAATTCCCTGTTGTCTTACATGCTCCTATAACTTGCACAAGAAGAGGGACTTCATTTTTGACAGGTCTCATCTAATCATCTATATGACATAACTCGCATGTAAGAAGTTTAATTGAGCTATGTCCGATGAGCCTGAAGGTCATGAAGTTGGTCCGCCTCAAATTACCCACTGACGAGAGCTTTCGGAGAGGTTGCATGATGTGTGAAGAAGCACCACCATGCATATACTGCTTTCGTCGATCAGTTTCAACCGTAGACGTCCAAATAATCTGCACAGCGCAACACTTCATGAACGCGTTGCACTTCATAGTCTTCCAAGACATACTCAGTTATAGTCGCAAATAAGCAGACATAACTGGCAGTCTCTTAGCTCTCAAACCAAGTATTTCAGGATTTCCTTCGTAATTTTAGGAGAAATCCTCTCCATAAGTATTGCTCATTATTTTTGGTACATCCTTCATACATGGTGATTCCGTGATAATGATCAAAACTTTCATGGGTGATGGAGAAGTGTAAATGTATCAGTTTGAGGTAAGGGACCTTGGTCCTTGAACGACCGAGTCAAAAGTCGTAAGTGGAAATAGTTCTGATACCTCTGACAATGAAATTCGTGTACTGGTAGTGTTGTTGCTAAGATTGTACGGTAGCCAACTTTCAGACGTGGTAGTACGGACCAAAATAATGAAGAAATGTCTAGTAAACAAGGGCTCTAAAATGCATAGCTTAGTAGCTATGAGAACTTGTTCAGCAGAAGAGATGTCTTTCACTGTAGCCGAGATGAAAAAGTGCTCATAGCTCTTATAGTACGCATTTTAGAGCCCATATTTACTAGATATTTTTTCTGGTTTTGGTACATACTACCACGGCTGAGAGTGACCTAAACTATAATCTTAGCAACAACACCACTGGTATATGGATACCACTGCTACAGGTATCAGAACTATTTTCCCATCTAACTTTCGGCTCGGTCGTTTCCGTACTAGGTTCCTTACCTCAAATTAACACATTTACCCTTCTCCATTAGCCCTGGAAGTCTGTAACATCGTTACAGAATCATCCAGTATATAAAAATCTGTAGGATTCATTTCAAAAGTCATTTCAAATAATTGTACCACTACTTTCTTTTCCAGTTTACATATTGTTTTACAAATTTCGTATAACTGAACGACCTGTTCCATATTTGAAATGACAGCAATAATTTTCAATGTGAAAATCATGTACGCAAGGCTACAGCTTCTCGATCAGTCCGGAAGTATTCTCAACAAGCTTGAAAGAGTATTCTCAGTTCTAACAGCTAGTTTTGTGAGTGCCTATAATGCACTAGCAAGTAAATGTACATTGATATTATGCAGCAACCTGTTGATGCAGGAAATTCACATTTCACTGAATTGGTCTTCACATTCTAGCTTCTTTATGCGTCTCTTTACGTTTGCTTATTCTGTTCCGTATTTTCTTCAAATATTTTTCTCTGTCCCGATAATGTCCTTAGGTTTTAGTTTCTCACATATCTTTTGACACTAACTGAAAACCGCACCGCATATAATTGCAGAGGCTGAAAGAACACACAGCTCAACAGTACGAGAGTTGGCAGAGGTGGGAATATGTACCTTTTGTTATGAAAACAGAAATCAGATTATAGAGCATCCGAGAAATTATTGTCGATAACACTTCCTTATTTCTGCCCATCCCACTGATGTATGTTGTAATTAAGATGTACATCGAGATTAGCTGCATTAGTTCCTTCGTTCCTTTTCTGTGCAAATGAATGGCAGTTCCAACGTAATTCTGTTTAAGGAAACCTTAATTAATGTTGTTTATCAAACTCAGTATAAATGGACAGGTACACGGTGTAAATTCATCCCGAGATACTACATCAGTTATGCGACTGTGAGCGGCGGCATGCAGGCGACGGCAGATATCTGTGTAGCAGGAGACAGTACAGCCAAGTGCGCCTTGTTTGCGAGATGGCGACACAGGCTGCCGCACGCCTGTGTTTACAAGAAACCACCTGTTAGTCTGTCACCCACAATCGCGTGGCCTTCGAGCACAATTCTTAGTGCAGATCCCGCCTCTAGAGTTCGCGACTCGTTCTTGCAAAACCCACACACTACAACTGCCGTGTCGTCAGACCTACAAGTCATTCTCTTGCTACGAAACTGACACAACGCAAAATTTCAGATTTTCCATAACTCATGAAAAACGTTTTTGGCAAAAATGAAACACTACAAAGATAAATATTTATCAAACCTAACGAAAGTGGGTAAAACATCGAGATAAAGTGGTTTTCCAGACATTAACACAAAAGAACTGCCCTCTATTTTAGTTACATCACTTTTGGTGTCTTGATCAGATATATAGCTGTTAAAATTCAGACACCTTTCTAGAATAAAACATGTACATATGTCACATTAGTGTTCAACTTATGCTTGTTAATAACGTTCTATTTCTAATGCTGTGGCCCATTACGTCAGATAGATTTTACTAATAGGATTTTGGTGCCCATTGCTGCAAACACATTACATTTCTGAAAATAAGATATATTCAACAAAAAGTTTTACAAATCACATGTATTTAAGTCAGATGGTAGTAGCATTTAGCATTATAAAAGTTTAATAGTTCTTAGACGCTAAAATGATTGAATCTTAATGAACAGTTCAAATACTCAATAAACACTGACAACGACTTTTATCATACGGATTACAATACCTTTTTGTTGTTCTCACGAAGAGGAAACTGATTAGAATAAGCTTCAACCAATCTTATTTCTACCTACACGAACGGCATAAATGTCAGTTCTATCTCCTTTTGAGTTGGTAGCAGTAACAACTGATGCAATTTCATTGCAGGATTTCATTATGAATGGTGCACTTTTGTGGCAATGTATCTTATGAAGTATTTCATTATATTCTCCCCTTGGAGAAACATCACTTCGATTTGTTACATGGGCTCCTTTCCCGTGAATGCGTTCCAGATTAACAAGATGTCCATACATTGTGTTAACGTGCAATATGACAGGCGTA
Organism: Schistocerca nitens; assembly: GCF_023898315.1. Taxonomy (NCBI): domain Eukaryota; kingdom Metazoa; phylum Arthropoda; class Insecta; order Orthoptera; family Acrididae; genus Schistocerca; species Schistocerca nitens. Next base: position 229,339,711 of record NC_064622.1, read on the forward strand.
CAGTACTGACAACTTCTTTCTTGTACAACAAAAGAGAAGATAAAAGAAGATGTATTAGTACATTGTTAAGAAGTGACGCAACTCAAAATATTCTAATGTACTTCTTCAAAAACGACACAACTGAGAAAGTCAGAAAAGAAGTGTTCTAAAGTGAAGCAACTCAAAGTATCAACAACACATCAGCGCAAATAAAACCATTCATACTATAGTCAAAATTATCGTGTTTGGCTGGAGAGCTAAGAATGGTTAAATTAGAAAATGAGGAACTTTTAAGGGTCAAATCACAGAAATGCAACTTAACAGTTCATTCATTAAAACTGACCTAGCTCGCAATTACCTAAAACGATTCTTCAAAATTGTGCAGTCTTTAGTGTTTAACAAATCTACGCTTACCATGGACGACTAAAAAGACAGAAACAGAAATATCACTGCTTTTGTGTGACTTCAATCCAAAAAACGATATAACTCAAATTAACACTTTTGAACTTCTCAACAACGATCCGTTTGCTATGGAATTCACTACTTACTAACAATGCAACCCTTTTCTTGATATGAGTACGTTATCACTCCAGTCAACTAAAATGACACGACTGTCATCCAACGGTCAAATTATAAAAGTATAGAAACAGTTTTGATGACTGGTCGGTTATCATTTCTTCAACTCTTTCACACCAAAAACTCAAAGATGAAGATTTTTCAGTTGTGTCACTTCAGTAGCAAGTGTGCAATGTATCGTCAGTCCCCTTTTTAGAAGCCAATAAAACCGTAACACGACAACGAACTGAAACTGCGTGAACGCTGAAGCTGAACGAGTTGTGACATTATTAAGGAGATCGTTTCTTTTTATGAAATGTGAGGTACTGTTCCTGTACTAAATTACCCGTGCCTTCCCCAACTATTTGGAACAGGATCACGGATGCTTACTTCTAACAGGCTGGCCGCCGCGCTGGATTAGCCGAGCGGTCTCAGGCGCTGCAGTCATGGACTGTGCGGCTGGTCCCGGCGGAGGTTCGAGTCCTCCCTCGGGCATGGGTGTGTGTGTTTGTCCCTAGAAGAATTTAGGTTAAGAAGCGTGTAAGCTTAGGGATTGATGACCTTAGCAGTTAAGTCCCACAAGATTGTACACACATTTGATTTGAACATACTGGCCGGTTGCAGAGTTACAGCCGTTTGACGTCCAAGAGGATAGACATTCGTAAAACGTTGATGAGACCTACCAGGAGCTGTACAAACACACTAACCATTACCATACAACGTAATCACTAAGAACGGTCGTGTTCACTATTTTTCTCACAAAACCATCAAGTAACAAATCACATGATGTGACGTCTTCGGAAGAAGTAGATTTTTAATTAAACCCCTTGGTAAACATCCAATTTTCTCTCTTAGCGCATACGTAAATTAGACAATTTAATCTCATACAATACAAAAAGGATATTTCAGCACAACACAAAATATTATTTTAGCTCTAATGACTACTTCTGAAATGCTACACTTTTCTGCAGCCATGAAATACTTCATTAGACTACCATTTCTAGAATGAAGTCCTCTGACATCATAACAGTTATGTGGATTTGCACATATCAAAGGTTCACATCAATACGGTTTATGGGTACCTACTATAATTGTCCAACAGTGTTATGTAAAACTGAGAAAAACTAGGTCACCATCAAAGTGCTAGGATGACGCGTAAAAAATACAAATTATAAAATGATTAGTACTAAGAATAAGAGCAGCAACCAACTAAACACAGAAATCGATTAGAATAGAGTAGAATCAGCCCATCTGAAATGAACCGTTGGTGTGGTTATTGACACCGCAGATTTTAATTATCTCCTGTAAACTGATAGTAGTACTCCTTTGCATGAAAAAACTCAAATTAATCTTCTTTGCATGGAAAATCTCAAATCTGTCTTCTGTCCGTGAAAAATCTCAAATTAATCTTACATGAATAGTTCGTTCTTGAGTTATTAATTTTTCTTATTTGCAAAATGGTGCGATTATAGTCAGAAACTTAAAATGACCATATTTTAAAAACTATTTGACCGTCGCCCCTAAAATTTTTATGATTTGATTCAGTTTCTTGTAAGAGTTGAAAATATGAGCTACTTAATCATATTCACTAAAATGCAAACTTTCTCCAAACCAGTTTTTTTTATTCTTAAAATTTTAATTCGGATGTTTTTTAATTTCTTGCGTATTTATAATTAAAATGCTGCCACTCAGAGAGAACTAGTGTGGGTTATAATTATTGCACGCCAGCGAAACTTAGTAGAAATTCTAATGCGTCAATGTGGAGCCGATTTACGCTGAAAAAAGATTAGTACCATTTTTGGCCAACAGGTGCAAATATGGCGCTGTGAATGTGAAAATACGTAATGATACGTTTCCATATGTAATGGATTAGGAACGGGACTTGGGCAGAAAAGATCAAACAAGTGAGAAAGGTATTTTGCTGATTTAATTATTTATCACCGCTTACACAGTTTGTTCAGTATGAACACAGAGGATGTCGACGACATGCTGCATCTGTAAAACGATGTGACCGACGTTTTCTTGCACCTGCTGCGGTAGAATCTGAGCAACGTGGTCCTGTGTAGTGGCCCTCAGATCGGGTAAAACCCGAACGTGTCCCTCGTAAACACGTAGAAATCCCCACAACCGAAAGTCACTTGGATTCAGATCAGGTGATGCTGCAGGCCATGCATCTGGAAAACCTGTGGAGATAACTCGTTCGTGGAAGTCGTTGCATTAAGCAGATCTTTCAGTGGGCCATCAGCATGATGGTTGCCCCCTCTTACATGAAAACAGTGGTTACCACACAGTTGCGCGCTTTGAAAATAGGAATCATATGCCGTACAAGGAGATCTCGATAAGATGCAGACTTGGCAGCACTCATAACAAACCCTGTCGTTGTATTCTCTTCGAAGAATAATGGACGTAGACTATAGGTGCTTGAGAGTCCACACCATAAGAAACATACACGAAATGGCTCTTCGGGCAAAATACCCTGCTTAGCGGTACCCCAAATTTACGACTTCTTTGTTGTCACTGCACCTTGTAGTGTAAAATGTGTCTCGTCATTTCATAGAATAATGCTCAGTCATCAGCTTCGATCCTGGCCAGAAACAGAAGCGCAAATTCAGAACGTTGCTACACCGTCTGGATAATGTACGGGTTCAAGTGTAACACTGACCGCAAAAGCTTACCCACTGTTGATCACGGGGTGCACAATTCTCGTGACGCTGCACGCGTATCAGCGTTACACGGGAGACATACTGTGTGGTCAGCTACGGCAACAGCAAATCTTGTCAATGACTCCACCTGTATAGGAAGCCAACCTCTTCCAGGTGCCACACCAAGCTCACTGTTGTTTTAGACTTTCGTTATCATATTCACTAAATCATTTAATGACTTTGGGCCTCTCCTTAGATCTTACAGCAGCAATTATAGTGCTGTTCTGAGAGTAAGGGACCGATGACCTCGCAGTTTGGTCCCCATAACTGCTAACGTTCACATAAAACAGCTTCACTAACAACGCACGGTCTGTCTTCTCGACAGCCATACTGTTCGTTCACATTATGGCTGGTCAAGTGACAGCGTAGACATCATAGCGTCATACCAACGAAGTAAAACGCCAAATTTTCCCCTGGTTATCAAAATTGGAACCAACTTTTTTCAGCGTTTCAGATCCGAAACAACGCATTAGAATATCTACCTAGTTTCGCTGTCATACAGTAATTACAGCCTACACTCGACCTCCTTGAGCAGCTGCACTTTTGGTGTAACCTAATATACTTGATGCCTCTCTGTCATTGTGACTGCTATGGCCTCATTCTCGTAAATTATTTTTGCTAATCTCCTTTTCATCATTTTTCGCATAGAAAAAAGTGAAGGGGTATTTGCTTTGCCTCACTCAAAAAGTTGGAAGCTACACTATGTGATCAAAAGTATCCGGTCACCCTCAAAAACATACGTTGTTTTATATTAGGTGCATTTTGCTGGCACCAACTGCCAAGTACTCTATATCAGCGACCTCAGTAGTCATTATACATCGTGAGAGGGCAGAATGGGGCACTCCGCGGAACTCATGGACTTCGAACGTGGTCAGGTGATTTATCCCTAGGTCCACTGTTTCAGATGTGATGGTGAAGTGGAAACGTGAAGGGATACGTACAGCACAAAAGCGTACAGGCCGACCTCGTCTGTTGACTGACAGTGACCAACGGCAGTTGAAGAGGGTCGTAATATGTAATAGGCAGGCATCTGTCCAGACCATCACTCAGCAATTCCAGACTACAACAGGATCCACTGCAAGTACTATAACAGTTAGGAGGGAGGTACGAAATTTGGATTTCATGGTCTAGCGGCTGCTCACAAGCCACACATCACGCCCGTAAATACCAAACGACGCCTCGCTTGGTGTAAGAAGCGCAAACATTGGACGATTGAACAGCGTAAAAACGTTGCGTGGTGTGACGAATCACGGTACACAACGTGGAGTGGAGATCCAATGTCAGGGTGTGGGCATGGCGAATGCCCGATGAACGTCATCTGCCAGCGTGTGTAGTGCCAATAGTAAAATCGACCACGGTGGTGTTATGGTGTGGTCGTGTTTTTCATGGAAGGGGCATCGTTCAAATGGCTCTGAGCACTATGGGACTTAATATCTGAGGTCATCAGTCTCCTAGAACTTAGAACTACTTAAACCTAACTAACCTAAGGACATCACACACATCCATGCCCGAGGCAGGATTCGAACCTGCGACCGTAGCGGTCGCGCGGTTCCAGACTGAAGCGCCTAGAACCGCTCGGCCACACCGGACGGCGAAGGGGCATGCACCCCTTGTTGTTTTGCGTGGCACTATCACAGCACAGGCCTACATTGATGTTTTAAGCACCTTCTTGCTTCCCACTCTTGAACAGCAAGTCGGGTATGGCGACTGCATCTTTCAACACGATCGAGCACCTGTTCATAATGCACGGCCGGCGGCGGAGTGGCTACACGATAATAACATCCCTGTAATGGACTGTCCTGACTAGAAACCTGACCTAAATCCAATAGAACACCATTGGGGTGTTTTGGAACGCAGACTTCGTGCCACGCCTCACCGACCTATATAGATACCTCTCCTCAGTGCAGCACTCCATGAAGAGTGGGCTGCCATTCCCCAAGAAACCTTCCAGCATCCGATTTAACATATGCCTGCAAGAGTGGAAGCTGTCATCAAGGCTAAGGGTGGGCCAACAACATATTGAATTCCACCATTACCGATGGAGGGCGCCACGAACTTGTAAGTCATTTTCAGTCAGGTGTCCGGATACTTTGGATCACATAGCGAATTGAATGTATGGTTATTCGCAGGATTTTGCTGACTAGTTATGGCTGATAGCCTTTTAATGTGCCGCCATCACCATCATACACTCTTGTGTGAAATAGCATAATAATATCATTATTCCTCAATTCCGTCAAAGTTTTCCAGATCCTGACGTAAATTAGAAACGTTTTTCCGTTTTTTATTGTGATGCAGAGCCAGCACTGAAGTAGTAATTAAATTTTTTTTCAAACTGGGAAGGAAACTGAGGTTTTGTAATTTATAAAAGCTTTTATTGTACACGTGTATGAGAACGCGTATGAAAGCGTGTTTTTGTAACGTGTATGTTGTCTGAGATGGGAACAAAATCTTTCGTACGTAATAATTTCTTTATTATTTTGGGTTTTTTGTCTTATAATAAACAACAAGTGTATGTCCTGTGGCCAAGAAACTATTCCAATTGAATCCTTTAGCTTCATCTTTAAGCACAAAGGAATAATTTTCGGTGAAATCACATAGCCATAGCCTCATTCTGCAGTAGTGAAGTTTTCTTTACAAAAAAGGCAGATTTCTGTTTTGCAAGAAAGTTATGTTTTAAATTAACGTGTCAGTCGTATACGACGGTCTTGTTCAATTACCTCTGTTTATTTGGTTACAAATCGAAATGCGTAGCGATCCACAGTAATCCACATTATGTTTTTTATCATTTCCTCTTCAAGCGCATAAATTACGGTATCTTGAAAAAGCTTGCATCATTCCTTTGTGAGCCACCGAGTACATGCCCATTATTGTGGACATGCAATCTATGTGTGTAGGAAGTCAGCTTCCACGTGTTGGTATGATGACCTTGGTCAAGTTTGCTTCTTTTCAGCCTGATGAACTATAAAATTGTGTTTCACTAGGTGCAGCAATAATACCATTTTTTGCCTTAATTCAACATATTTTGACAATCCAGGTTGGCAAGCGGGTAGTCTCCATGAACAGTTTGTACATTTCTTTTAGTTCTCCTACAATTAATCATTTTTGGGCACATACCCGTTTTCCATCGGCGTCTTTACCCATAGATATGTATTCCTTTTTGCCAGGCTTTTGTCTACTAGTATCATCACAACAAGGAAACTCTTATTAACAGAATTCTTTTTGCAGAATAGGACTGTTCAGGCTTCGGTTCGAGAACAGAGTGTATGCGATTTTCTTCCACAATTTTTTTCGTTTTTCTTGCAATGTAGTTGCTTTCTCAGACTTTTTGTTGGTGGCACCGACTACTTCTGGGTGGAGACGTTGACACTAAAAAAAAGTCATTTTTTACGATAAATTTCGAATTTGTCTCTGTACCGAGCAATCATTTCTGCTTGTGATTCATCAAGGCCACGCGCTTTTTTCATTTACTTTCACCCGTTTCTCCCTGAAAGAAGGTTTCACTTGATTTGCACACAACGTTTTGGCCTCTTCTTTAAAATATCTTTTAAGTTGATAGTTTCCTCTTTACTACCGAGATTCGCCTACTCAAGTCAGAGAGACATTCAACTATAGAAGCTTGCTTGGACATTTATAAAGTTAAGGTTAACATCCTTGCTGCAACTCGGTTGAATCAGAGCCCTTGCTTTCAGTTACCGGCAGCTCAGTTCTCCTGTCTTTGGATAATTTCCGTCCAAAGGAGGCGCATGTTTTCATTTATTCTGCAAGTTTAGGTCATTTGGTTCCGTGTATGGAGCCTTCACCCGTAAACACTGGTAAGCGACAAGGTGGTTGTTTTGAGATATTTCACAAAAATGGCTCTGAGCACTATGGGACTCAACTGCTGAGGTTATTAGTCCCCTAGAACTTAGAACTAGTTAAACCTAACTAACCTAAGGACATCACAAACATCCATGCCCGAGGCAGGATTCGAACCTGCGACCGTAGCGGTCTTGCGGTTCCAGACTGCAGCGCCTTTAACCGCACGGCCAGTTCGGCCGGCGATATTTCACAGCAAATAAGACATTTCAAGAGCATGCTATGCGATTTTTGTATTCAGATAAGTCTTTGTTTTCAAATATATCTACAATAACGGCATATTTTTAAAATGGTAAATCTGCTCCAAATTTTATTACGTTATTCAAAATTTCGACTGTAGCTTCTTCGTATTGTTTACGTTCCAGGTGACTGTAATGAAGATGGGTTAGCATTGACTTACCACTGTTTACTTGCTCGGCGAATTAATGAAGCTTTGCTGAAAAAACTCTCAAAAATACACATTTGAAAATTCTGATTTTTTAAAATTTTTGATAATAAGATTTGCTTTAACAATTTTTGCAACAATAAAGTATGATAACCTCAAAAATTAATCTACGGTTCAACACAGTATAACGCTGTTCACTCGCATAACTAAATATTCGCATTTACCTGGCTAGCAATATCTTTTGAAGCGCATTTGCTTTCAGGAACATATTCGGTAACTTTAACGGAGTCGCAGTTACCCTCATCATCCTCAGATCCCCACAAACTTTCCCTGACAAGCATTTTCCTGTCACGCACCTCCACTACTGCCAGCAGTGTTTTTGTTACTCTGGCGCTGTTTACGTGCGCACATCCTGACAGGCTTTCCAATATTTTTAAAAATAAATCTAAATCTAGAGTTCGTGAAAACAGGTTGTTTTCGCTGCTAACTGTGATATATCCTGTGTGCTTGGCACCGCCAACGGCGGCTTGTGTGTTAGGCCCTTAAACCGGCCCTGGCTGGCCTTTGGCTTCCACAGCAGTTCTTTCACTGCTGCATAATTTGTAGCTTGAAACAGTGGATGTGTGTCTCATTGACCCTAATAAATAGTGCAAAAAGTTACTGCGTTTTTTTTTCGGTGGAGTTCCCTAACTGAATTTACTTCGTTGTAGGACTGGTAATACCTGGACATGAAACTGGTTAGCCGTCCCAACATCTAGTGCCGATAGCTATTTAGTACAATGATGATCTTCTGTAGTAAAAAATTCATGTTAGATTTTATCTAAGTTATGTCTTTAACAGACCACATGAGACGAGCAGCCTACTTCGAGAAGCGTAGAGTCGGCAAAGGTCGAATCCGTACTGAATACTTTTATGCAATATGTGTATATTTAATATTATATTGAGTGGTGAATCAGTTTAAAGAGTGTGTGATTTGCCAAGTTGGTCTGATCATTTATGAGTTGTTTCTTTTCTGTTATGATTTTTTTGGATGAGGTAGTTTTCTTGTAACGTGAGGAGACTTTTTTTTTTAATTTTCGTCTATCCTTATGATTTCCAAGAGTGTAAGCTGATGACAACCGACGATCGTTTCTTTCTTCAGGGGTAGATGTCGCTATGTCAGTAGTGCGTAACAGGCTGGGAATTTTGGTCAGAGGCGAAGCGTGTTCGGGTTGCCGAGGCGGTTGAGGTGACCGCTCGCGTAAACCTTATAATCTGGGTTCGGGTCCCGGTCCGGCACAAATCTTCATTTGTTACCATAGATTCATTTCAATACCTAAATGCAGCTGACGTCAATGAAAGCTTTTCTGAACAACTTTTCAGCAAGTCCTTGATTTCAGACTATGCTCTCATGATTACATTATCTCTGTCAGCGTGTACGGACTGGTTTGTTCGGAAGGGAGGAAGATAAGGCTTTTGCGTTCCATCAACAACGGGGTCATTGGATACATAGCTCGGATTGTTTCAAGGATGTGGAAGGAAATCTGCTCTGCCCTTTCAATCCCGACATTTACCTGGAGCTATTTAGGGAAATCACGGAAAACTGAAAGCAGAATGGCTGTAGGCAGATTTGAACCGACATCCTCACGAATGTGAGTACAATGTGCCCTGCGCCACATCGTTCGGTGGCCCATTTCGGCTGCCCTGGGAGTTCTGAGGTGAGATGTAACTGATGACGCTACGTTGACCCCTAGGCTCACAGCTGTTGGCCAAGAGGACGATAGACTGCGGCCCGCGGCCTCTGTTGTGAAAGAATCGCTGGCGCCGATGCAGCTTCCGGCAGAGGCCGCTAGGCCAGGCTGTCGAAACGCCAGACCAAACGGTCTTCGGCATTCACGCTTCTACAGCGAGGAGTCTGACTCGAGCTGATCAGAATTACGTCTGCTTCCGTCAGCTGGCCTGCAGCTCGGCCGTTGCTATTTTTGAAGACCGACAATTTTCATTAGGAAACCCTCGCTCGATAAGACGATATTTACCTACACTGATGAGCAAAATCATTATGGCCACTGCCCACCGCGAGATTCAATGCTGCCTCGTGGCACTGCGTACAGATCACAGCGTGAGGAAAGTACACTGGTGTGCAAAATTTACGAAAGAAAATATTAAGGCCGATCAAAAAGTTTACGTTCGAAGGTCATACAATTTAGAATCGGATTGCCAATCAGGCAAAATCGTCATGAGCATTGAGGCAATCAACTCACCGACGCACCACGTTGAAGATACATGTTTAATAAAACACCGTGTCCTGTTGCGTGAAGTAATCCGTAACTGCCAGCTCCAAGACCTCGACCGACAGGAATCGTCGACGCTTCAAGGCCTTTTTTAAGGGACAGGCGTGGCGTAACAGTCGCATCGGGAGAGATCAAGACTATAGGCTGTGTGTTCGGGTTAACGTAACTTCCACGTCACGACATTCGCGATACCGGGACGTGCTTTATCACGAAGCACCAGCACCCCTTGGCGCACCATTCCACAACGCTGGTTTCCGACAGACATGTTGCCTCATACAAAAATGGCTCTGAGCACTATGCGACTTAACTTCTGAGGTCATCAGTCGCCTAGAACTTAGAACTAATTAAACCTAACTAACCTAAGGACAGCACACACATCCATGCCCGAGGCAGGATTCGAACCCGCGACCGAAGCGGTCGCTCGGTTCCAGACTGTAGCACCCAGCACGGCCACTCCGGCCGGCTTGCCTCATACACATTCCTCATACTGCGATGGATGTCTACCGGTGTTTGTTCTATGGCAGCCAATAAAAGAATAAAACCATGTTCGTACTGTCTGGACGCGTTTAGCAACACCGTCACCGTATTTCACGATCCCGCATTTACAGTACACACATGAGAAAAATACGAATCCCTTGCCTACACTGACGCGTCAAAGAAACTAGAATAGGCATGCTTATTCAAATACAGAGATATGTAAACAGGCAGAATACAGCGGTGCGGTCCGTAACGCCTATATAAGACAACAAGTGTCTTGCGCAGTTGTTAGATTGGTTACTGCTGCTACAATGTCACTTTATCAAGATTTAAATGAGTTTGAACGTGTTGTCAAACACGGCGCACGAGCAATGAGACACAGCATCTCCGAGGTAGTGATGAAGTGGGGATTTTCCTGTACGACTATTTCACGAATGTACCGTGAATATCAGGAATCCGGTAAAACATCAAATCTCCGACATCGCTGCGGCAGGGAAAAGATCCTGCAAGAATGGAACCACCGACAACTGAAGAGAGTCGTTTACCTTGATAGAAGTGCAACCCTTCCGCAAACTGCTTCAGTTTTCAATGCTGGACCGTCAGCAAGTGTCAGCGTGCGAACCATTCAGCGAAACATCATCGATGTGGGCTTTCGGAGCCATAAGGCCCACTCGTGTACCCTTGATGACTGCATGACACAAAGCTTTGTGCCTCGCCTGGGCTCGTTAACACCGACATTGGACTGTTGATGACTGGAAACTTGTTGCCTGGTCGGACGAGCCTCGTTTCAAATTGTATCGAGCGGAAGGACGTGTACTGGTATGGAGACAACTTCCTTGTGAGAAGTCACAAATGTTGTCTGCAGGCCGCGTTGTAATGAGAAAGACAGCCTCAGTACATTGTATCTGCTCACTGACTCACAGACACTGTCTGTCAGCAGGGGTCTGTTCAACCTGGTGAAGGCTCTGTAATGGTGTGGGACGTGTGCAGTTGGAGTGATATGGGACACCTAATACGTCTAGATACGACTCTGACAGGTGACACGTACGTAAGCATCCTGTGTGATCACCTGCATCGATTCATGTCCGTTGTGCATTCCGACGGACTTGGGCAATTCCAGCAGGACAATGCGACACCCCATACGTCCAGAACTGCTACAGAGTGGCTCTAGGAACACTTTCCGGACTTTAAACACTTCCACTGGCCACCAAACCCCGCAGACAAGAACATTATTGCACATATCTGAGATGCCTTGCAATGTTCTATTAGGGAGAAATCTTCAGCCCCTTGTACAAGAGTACAAGGACAGCCCTGCAGCATTGATGGTGTAAATTTCCTCCAGCACGACTTCAGCATTAATCGAGTCCATGCCACGTCGTGTTGTGGCGCTTGTGCTTGCTCGCGGGGGTGCTACACGATACTAGGCAGGTGTACCAGTTCCTTTGGCTCTTCAGTGTATATACCCGCATCGGAGTCGCGCTACGTTGCATATACGCTACAGCAACACCGTCAAACGAAAACATTTTGATCGCTCCTCGCGACTTCTGCACGATGTGTCACTGTCAAGCAACAAAGATAGATTAAGCTTGGATCACACACACAAAGCACTGCAACAGTATAGTACAGACGGTAACAAATAAATAAGCAATTGGACGGGCAGAAAGAACACTCTTGTTCGAAGACAATGATTACACTGAAATCATCACTCTTTTTGATGGTCGCTTCGACTTTACAAAAGGTGGAAAACGGTTCATGATAGGCTTTGCGATCACAGTAGACGGCAGTGCTTCCTCTACAACTTGCTCTAACGTTGGACGCAAGCTTGGTAAGGATCTCTTGTGGTAGGGCGCTCCCTTCTTCCACCACCGCGGTTGATAACTGCTGGATGTCGTAGGTGCATGTGGACATGTTTCAATACGTCTGCCCAACGCATCCCACTCGTGCCCGACGGGATTTAAGTCGTGGGAACGGGCAGGCCAGTCCATTCGCTGACTATCCACTCTTTCCAAGAACTCCTCCACCAGCTGTGTTCTGTGCGACTACGCATTGACTTGCATAAAAATCAGGTCAAGAAAGAACGCTCCCCTGAAAAGACGCACATGGGGAAGGAGTAAGGCGTCGCAATAGCGTTGACCGGTGAACGTACCGTGTTCAAAGATTTGGAGGTCAGCGCACACATGTGAAGTTATACCTACCCATACCGTAGCAACTGTACCACCAAAACGATCGTGTTCGACAATGTTCCTGGGTGTATTACTTGTTTCTGCCTCCACAACATCAGTGTAAGTCCAGAATCACTAGACAGACTAGATCTGCTCCCATTCGAGGAGAGAACGTCGCTCCATTCTTCTTCAGTCAACTCCCTATACTCTTAGCAACATCGCAGACGGTGCCACTGATGTCCAGGTGTAAACGGGACGCTAAGTACTGCTCGTCGCGCAGAGATACCAGACCCCGCGCAGTCACTGTACCACTGTGGAGACCCCCTTCCTCCCCCCCCCCCCCCTCCCATGCACGTGAAACAATGCTGTGGGCAATACCAAACATCTGGGCTACACTTTCACACTTCATCGTTCTACCAGTTTCCCACTGACTCTTCCTTGTGCGAAGTCACAAATGTTGTCTGCGGGACAAGTTGTAATGAAAAATACCGCCTCAGTACATTGTATGTGCCCACTGATTCACAGGCACTGTCTTTTCCTGTTCCTTCAGATATTTATTGCTGTGGGGCCAGCTCCATTTGACGCTTTCGTGACGCTGACCTCACGCCCTACGAAGTCAAGTTTTCTGCACACAGCTGGGAGACTTCTGCCAACACGTTTCCGCACTTTCACTCATTTCCACCGAGTTGTTAATGGGTGATGTTACTTTATCTACCTAGTTCTTTAGTTTTGCAGAGCAGTGTATACAGGGTGGTCCATTGATAGTGACCAGGCCAAATATCTCACGAAATAAGCATCAAACGAAAAAACTACAAAGAACGAAACTCGTCTAGATTAAAGGAGGAAACCAGATGACGTCATGGTTGGCCCGCTAGATGGAGCTGCCATAGGTCAAACGGATATCAACTGCGTTTTTTTAAATAGGAACCCCCATTTTTTATTACATATTCGTGTAGTACGTAAAGAAATATGAATGTTTTAGTTGGACCACTTTCATCGCTTTGTGATAGATGTCGCTGTAACAGTCGCAAACGTATAAGTACATGATATCAGGTAACATTCCGCCAGTGCAGACGGTATTTGCTTCGTGATACATTACCCGTGTTAAAATGGGCCGTTTACCAATTGCGGAAAAGTTCGATATCGTGTTGATGTATGGCTATTGTGATCAAAATGGCCAACGGGCGGGTGCTATGTATGCTGCTCGGTATCCTGGACGACATCATCCAAGTGTCCGGATCGTTCGCCGGATAGTTACGTTATTTAAGGAAACAGGAAGTGTTCAACCACATGCGAAACGTTAACCACGACCTGCAACAAATGATGATGCACAAGTAGGTGTTTTAGCTGCTGTCGCAGCTAATCCGCACATTAGTCGCAGAGAAATTGCGCGAGAATCGGGAATCTCAAAAACTTCGGTGTTGAAAATGCTACATCAACATCGATTGCACCCATACCATATTTCTATGCACCAGGAATTGCATGGCGACGAATTTGAACGTCGTGTGCAGTTCTGCCACTGGGCACAAGAGAAATTACAGGACGATGACAGATTTTTTGCACGCGTTCCCTTTAGCGTCGAATCATCATTCACCAACAGTGGCAACGTAAATAAGCATAATATGCACTATTCGGCAACGGAAAATCCACGATAGCTGCGACAAGTGGAACATCAGCGACCTTGGCGGGTTAATGTATGGTGCGGCATTATGGGAGGAAGGATAATTGGCCCCCATTTTATCTATGGCAATGTAAATGGTGCAATGTATGCTGATTTCCTATGTAATGTTCTACCGATGTTACTACAAGATGTTTTGCTGCATGACAGAATGGTGATATACTTCCAACATGATGGATGTCCGGCACATAGCTCGCGTGCGGTTGAAGCGGTATTGAATAGCATATTTCGTGACAGGTGGATTGTTCGTCGAAGCACCATACCATGGGCCTCACGTTCATCGGATCTGACGTCCCCGGATTTCTTTCTGTGGGGAAAGCTGAAGGATATTTGCTATCGTGATCCACTGACAACGCCTGACAACTTGCGTCAGTGCATTGTTAAAACATGTGCGAACATCACGGAAGGCGAACTACTCGCTGTTGAGACGAATGTCGTTACAAGTACTGCCAAATGCATTGAGGTTGACGGACATCATTTTGAGCATTTATTGCATTAATATGGTATTTACAGGTAATCACGCTGTAACAGAATGCGTTGTCAGAAATGATAAGTTCACAAAGGTACATGTATCACATTGGAACAACCGACATAAAATGTTCAAACGTAACTACCTTCTGTATTTTAATTTAAAAAGCCTACCTGTTACCAACTGTTCGTCTAAAATTGTGAGCCATATGTTTGTGACTATTACAGCGCCATCTGTCAGCGAAAAGAGTGGTCCAACTAAAACATTCACTTTTCTTTACGTACTACACGAATATGTAATAAAAAATGGGTGTTCTAATTTAAAAAAAAAAACGCAGTTGGTATCCGTTTGACCTATGGCAGCGCCATTTAGCAGGCCAACCATAGCGCCGTCTGGTTTCCCCCTACAAGCTAGACCAGTTCCGTTCTTTGTAGTTTTTTCGTTTGACGCTTATTTCGTGAGATATTTGGCTCGTTCACGATCAATGGACCGCCCTGAATAAGCTTAGTACAGGCGAATAGGGAATCATTCTAGCGACGATACGGTTCACAAAGGGATAAATACGCTGACAAGCGTAGAGCATCTGTGAACGAGCATCTCAGAAACGACGTAACTGCCCGACTGTAGGCTACCGTTAACTGTCGTAAACTGCCGTAGTTTTCCTAATAGCTTTGGACAGTTAACATCGTAATCGCGTTCGCGTTACCTGTACGTTAAGTGCACTGCATACCTCATCGGGCTTTAACTCATCTCGATCGCTTTGTTTGTGTGTGCGATCAGTGTTTTATTAGATTCCCCTAGAAACCGGAAGCGATGAACCATTAGGAATAGGGTGAGGATATATTAAGGTCCGCGTAACCTACGGAACATTTTTGTTCTACTTAATTAAACTCCTGTCTGTTACTTAAAAATAAACAGTGTTCACAGCGAAACTGAAATCTGAAAATTCCCAAAAAATAGAAAAATTAAGAAAAATGCGGAATAAAAACGTATATAATACAGCTTCGATATCTTGTCGAGTGTGTATGAAACATGTTTCTGTTATTGCTAAACAGCTTTCGCACTCCATTAAATTTCGGGCATGCAGCTACCCAAATGAAATTTCTTCCACTGATATTACGGCCGCGTATCGTCCGGCCATCCTCAAAGTGAGACGCAAGACTGACGACAAGTTTTTTTTTTCTTTCTTTATTGAATTTCAATTCTCCCCGAAGGGAGCGGGCTGGCAGCAGAAAAAAACACGGCGACAGTCTGGTTTCTTTTTGCAAAAGATATAAAATTCACACCTAGCGACAGCATGGTTTCTGTTCGTAACACGAGAGAGATGAACAACACTGAACAGTCACTGAAACACTGCACTAAAAAGTTGGCAAATGTGACATACCACAGCCGAGAGCAGGTGGGGGGAAAACTGGACAGATGATGGGAAAATAAAAAATGGGGGAAGGAGAGGAAAAGCTAAGGGGGGGGGCGATATGGGGAAGGAACCGAGGGGGGGGGGGGGGGGCAGATATCCAGGCGGGACTGGTATAACAGAGGATGGGACGGATTAAGGATTTGTTGGTGTGGAGGATGGTAGAGGGGTGCAACCCCCATGTCCGGCCAGGCAGGAATTTGAGGAGTCAGAGGCGGTTGTGGGCTTTGGATTGGATGGAGCGGAGATCTGACGACAAGGTGCTAAGCGCGGCCTTATATGCTCCACCGCGGCGGTACTGCGCATGCAGGTCACAGACGCTGGTTGAGGGCAAAGAGATACGCTTACACACGCGCCGCCTGTGGCAAAGGTGGAGAGACATTCGATTCGGTTATCGATGTATGTTCGGCGGCGGTGACACCATGACGATTTCTCTGCAGTTTAATTACCGCAAGAGCCGGATTCCATGCTTTGTCCAAATTAAATCAATTATCTCTATTTATTAAGTTATTAGCTAATATAATCTCTATAGCTTCCTCGAAGACAGAATTCCAAAAGGAAGGGGTGGACGTTAAAATCTTCACATTATTGTAGCTCGTGGAATGCCCTGTATCAATACAATGTCCGGCTACAGCTGGTTTGTCTAGCCGTGATAAGCGTGTTTATCTTCGATTTTTCACACATCTCTCATGTACAGTGCGTGTTGTTTTACGAATATATTACTTCTCACAGTTTCCGCAAGGAATATGATACATACACTCCCTATGAAACGATAAATCGTCCTTTACAGAACCGAGTAAAGCGCTAATCTTCGTGGGAGGCCGGAAAATCACCTTAACACAATGTTTCTCACGCATACGGCCTATCTTCGATGAAAGATCACCCACTTAGAGCAAAAACACACTTGATCTGAAGGAATTACTGCCTTCTTCCCCATCCCATACCTGCATCCTAGGTTTTAGATTGAATACTCTACAAATTTGTTGCGTAGAAAATCTGTTCGCTTTAAAAATGCTCTCGTCGTATGTGAGCTCTTCTTGCAAATTACGTTTATCGGATATACTGTGCGCCCTAAGGTCTTAAGGACTCCTATAGTCTGTGAAGGGTGATGGCAGCTACTGGCCTGTAGATATAAATTTGTATATGTTGGTTTACGATATACGGCATGTCCTAATGAGCCATCAACTTTACGATGAACGATTACATTAAAAAAGGGAAGACAGCCGTCTTTTTCTATTTCCATAGTAAATTTGATACTAACATGGATAGAATTCAAACGCTCAAGAAATCGATGTAATTCATCCATCCTGTGCTGCCATACTACAAATGTGACGCCCACGTACCTTAAGAAGACCGTTGGTTTAAGACTTGCTAAGTCCAATGCCTTGTCCTCGAAGACGTCCTTCAATAAATTAACTACCAGAGGGGAGAGGGGGCTAGCCGTAGCATCTCCGTCAATCTTCTCATGAAATTCACCATTAAACTGAAAATAATATGACAAAAACACATGTCCAAACAAGGCCATGATGTTTTTATCAAAATGTTGGCCAGGCGGCCGCGGTGGTCTCGTGGTTCTAGGCGCGCAGTCCGGAACCGTGCGACTGCTACGGTTGCAGGTTCGAATCCTGCCTTGGGCATGGATGTTTGTGATGTCCTTAGGTTAGTTAGGTTTAAGTAGTTCTAAGTTCTAGGGGACTTATGACCACAGCAGTTCAGTCCCATAGTGCTCAGAGCCATTTGAACCAAAATGTTGGCCGATAAAGAGATAAAGAGATAAAGAGCCCTTTAAAGGAACATTGGTGTATAATGATACCACGTCAAAACTGACGAGCACATCCGTACTATTTATCCCTACGTAGCTAAGTCTCTGAATAAAATCTATAGAATTACGAATGTGGTGACTACATTTTCCTACCAATGGTTTTAATAATCAAGTTAAATATTTGGCAGAAAAATACGTTGGTGAACCAATAGTGATCTTTACAGGCCTCACAGACAGATCCTCTAGACACTCATCCTTGCCCATCTTGTGAACCTTAGGAAGCCCATAAAATCTCGGTGGTACTGCACCTCCCATTTTTAAACCTCTGGTCGTGGCCCAGTTGAAGAGCAGCGACTAAGGAATCGTTTATACTGAAGAAGCGCCTGCCGGTGTGACCGTGCGGTTCTAGGCGCTTCAGTCTGGAACCGCGTGACCGCTACGGTCGCAGGTTCGAATCCTGCCTCGGGCATGGATGTGTGTGATGTCCTTAGGTTAGTTAGGTTTAAGTAGTTCTAAGTTCTAGGGGACTGATGACCACAAATGTTAAGTCCCATAGTGCTCAGAGCCATTTGAACCATTTTTTGAACCATTTGCACCAAACTGAAGAAGCTTGTTTATTTTGTCTATCGCCCTTTGCTTGTGACACTTCTGTGTAATGAACAAAGTTTAGTATTGTAATTTTTACCTTTGTTACTGATGAAGCGTTCAGCAAGGTAGCCGTCCTTATAGTCACCTTGTTAGTAGTACCTATGTTAGTCTTCCGATATGCACCAGATCTAAGTAGACAACATATCTTTTCCTTGTAGACTTCCTGAGGCAAAAGGACGGTAGTACTACCTATATCAGCACAGCTTTCGCACTTATCAATAATAAAGGGAAACTATTGTATTTGATCATAATGAAGAACGTTCTACTGAGTGCAAAATGACAACAATAATTGTTTAGCTTTTTGTGTTTGTGCATGTAAACTGTATTTACGTTAAAGGTAATTACTTAGGTTATAAAACAGCGCAAAAGCAACGCGAGTAGCTAATTTGTATTACATATACAATGCAATTCATATTTCGGAAGGATATAAAATACATAATGGACTAATACTAAACGATATGCGGTTCTCATTATCTACAAAACAAGAAAAAACGAACAAAAAACAAAAAGAAATTGTTGGCTCCCAGTTCCTCTCCCACACATTCGTCACTTACTGCGTCATTTATGCACTGTACCAAAACTAGCGAACTGCAGTTTTCGTAGAGCGTAACTCTAATTGTGTTTCAAGGGCGGGGAAACCGGGAGTAGGTGACAAGATGTTGCATATCCACACCTCTCACAGAACGTGGGTGCGGGAGCATCGAGCTTGGAATTGTGTCACATGGTCCAATGCATCACGTTTCTTATTACACCAGTCAATGGTCGTGGCCGAATATGCCGTCATCCAGACGCAACATGCACCGCTACAAGGACGCAGGTCAATGGGGGCAGTATTATGCTGTGTATGCTATGTGGAACGCTGACCTGTGCTTCGACGGGATCTGTAACAGTAAATGTTACAGCTGAAACGTCCCCTTAGAAAAATTAAGAATGACTGCGCTGGTAAACCTCTTACGTTATTTGATTTTCAAACAGCTGAGCAAAACTGAACGTACTCAGACATTTCTCTCTTTACTTATTCTGACCAACAGTAAACTGACACACAATTTTTTTTTAGCGCAACGCAATCTGACTTTCAATAATCCCTACAAAAGAATGGCCCTGACTAACAGTAACCTATACCTTTCATGAATCAATTACCTCACAAA